>NC_057800.1:557279062-557344463 GCF_018294505.1 Triticum aestivum | reverse complement strand
GCTAGCTTCATAGGCATTGGCCTTCTTCACAGGCACCGGGCCTTTCCCAAAATGCGATAGCTTCACAGGCATTGGCCTTCTTCACAGGCACCGGGCCTTTCCCAAAACGCGATAGCTTCACAGGCATTGGCCTTCTTCATAGGCACCGGGCCTTTCCCAAAACGCGATAGCTTCATAGGCATTGGCCTTCTTCACAGGCACCGGGCCTTTCCTAGGCGCTAGGCCTCGCTTAGGGGTAGAACCTCCGGAGATGTTGAATGTTCCATGCGTTCTGGATGGGTACTCCCTCCGGAGTCTCCAAGCGCACGGAGCCAGGCCTGGAAACATGAACAACCTTGAACGAGCCCTCCCACATGGGAGAGAGCTTGTGCAGCCCCTCCCTGGAGAGAACCCATCTGAGCACGAGATCCCATATCTCAAGGGTCCTCGGGCGGATGTTGCGGCAGTGGTATCGTCGTAGCGCCTGTTGATACCTTGCCACTCGCAGTGCGGCTTCCCGACGGCGTTCCTCCCCCAGCACGAGACCCGTCCCCCGCATGGCGTCCTGCTGAGCCTCGTCGAATGCCAGGACCCGTGCGGAGCGACACCTGACCTCGTGAGGGAGAACATCCTCTGCTCCGTAGACGAGGAAGAACAGGGTCTCGCCAGTCGGCTTGGTCGCTGTCGTGCGGATTGACCACAGCACGGACTGGAGCTCGTTGTAGCAGCCCCTGTCACAGGCTTCTAGCTTCTTCTTGAAGGTCCTGGCTTTGAGGCCCCTCAGGACCTCCGCGTTGGCCCGCTCGGCTTGGCCGTTGCTCCGGGGGTGTGCTATCGAAGCGTAGCATATCTGCGTTCCAAGGTTAGCACAGTACGTTTTGAAGAGGTTACTGGTGAATTGCGAACCGTTGTCGGTAATGATGCGGTTGGGCACCCCAAATCGGCTCACGAGGCCCTTGATGAATTTGACCGTTGAGCCTGCCGGGATTGCACGGACGGCTTCCGCCTCAGCCCACTTGGTGAATTTGTCCATGGCGACGTAGAAGTAGCGATAGCCCCCTGGCGCCCGAGGAAACGGGCCCAGAATGTTGAGCCCCCAGACTGCGAACGACCATGAGAGGGGTATAGTCTGTAGACCCCCCGCAGGCTGATGGATTTGCTTAGCATGAAACTGGCAGGCCTCGCAAGCCTTCACAAGCTCAACGGCATCGTTGAGTGCCGAGGGCCAATAGAATCCGCTACGGAATGCCATGCCGACGAGGGTCCGTGACGACGAGTGGTGCCCGCAGTCTCCGCCGTGTATGTCCGCTAGTAGCTCCTTCCCTTGCTCTCGGGAGATGCAACGTAAGGGTACTTCATTCGGTCGTTTCCTGTAGAGCTCTCCATCCCTGATGCAATAAGCTGTGGCCTGCTGCGCCACACGCTCCGCTTCCTCCTCATTCTCCGGCAAAGTCCCCTGCATCAGGTAGTTCTTGAGCTCCGGGATCCAACACCCTTCCTGAGGTTCTAACGCCAGGAGCAGGCGTGCCCCTGAGGTTGGGCCGCAGTCCGGGGCTCCTGAGGCAGGCGGCTGAGGGAGCTCCTCCCTTGGTTGTGCCGTGCTCAACAGCGACGGCACCGCCGAGGGTTCGAAGAGCCGCTCCTCAAAGACACCAGGCTCCTGAGGCAGCCGCCTAGATGCCCTTTTGGCAATGTCATCAGCCTCCTGATTGGTGCCGCGAGGCACATGCTGCAACTCTAGTCCCCAGAACTGTTTCTCCATCTTGCGAACCTCAGCGAGGTAGGCTTCCATGTGCTCGTCCTTTGGCTCGTATACCTTGTCGGAGAAGTTGACGAGGAGCTGCGAATCACCCTTGATGATGAGGCGCTTCACCCCTAAGGCAGTCGTGGCCTTCAAGCCTGCTATTAGGCCTTCGTACTCTGCTATGCTGTTGGAGACCTTTTCTCCATGCTGGAAGCAAAGTTGCATGGTGTAGTAGAGTTTATCCTGGGTAGGGGATACGAGCACTGCGCCAGCTCCCGCACCGTGTCGAGAGAACGCCCCATCAAAGTACATGACCCAGCCATCCGGTGCTTCACTTCCCGGGGAAAGTGATCGGTCTTCGCCTGCCTCGAGACCCGGCGCTTCTGCCCATTCTGCCACGAAATCCGCTAGCGCGGCTCCCTTGATGACTCTGGTCGTACTGAATTCTAGCTGAAATGCCTGTAGCTCGATGTTCCATTCAGCAACCCTTCCAACTGAGTTGGGGCTCCTGAGCACTCTTTCCAAGGGGTAGGCTCAGACGACTTTGATGGGATGTCCTTGGAAGTAGTGGCGCAGCTTGCGTGAGGCCACTCATAGCGCGAGGAGGAGTTTTTGAGGCATGGGATACCGCGCCCTTGCGTCCCGTAGCACCATGCTGACGAAGTACACGGGATGCTTAACGAGGTTGAGGGTGCTGGCACCGCTTGCGTCCTCCAGAGGTCGAGGCGCCTCTTGAGACGACGGAGCTCCCAGTGCTTGTTCGCCTGAAGGGGCCTCTCCTGCCCCGGGTGCGTTCTCCTGCTGCGGCTGTTGCAGCCATCGCGAGGCCCTCCTGGCCCTGCTTTGCTTCAGTTCGGACGGTCGATGCGGCCTTGGCACAACGCTCCTCCCTGACCGCTACCAGGGCTGCGCTAGCGGAGTAAGGGGTGGCCGCAAGGTAGAGCACTAGGGGCTCCCGAGGACGCGGAGCTACCATCACTGGCGGACTGCTAAGGTACCTCTTGAGGTTTTGGAATGCCTTGTCGGCCTCTTCAGTCCATTCGAAGGGGCCCTTCTTCTTCATCAGCTTGAAGAAGGGCAGCGCTCGTTCCCCCAACTTGGAGATGAAACGCCCCAGCGCAGTTACACACCCGGTGAGCTTCTGCATTTCTCTGAGGGTCCTTGGCGGGCTCATGTCTTCGACTGCCTTGACCTTCTCCGGGTTGGCCTCAATGCCCCTGTGGGATACGAGGAAACCCAGGAGCTTGCCTGAGGGGACTCCAAACACGCACTTCTCCGGGTTGAGCCATAGGTCCACTTCGTTGAGGCTCGCGAAGGTTTCTTCCAAGTCTCGTATCAGGGTACTTTCCTCACGATACTTCACCACAATGTTATCGATGTAAGCTTCAGCGTTCCCCCCGAGCTGCCGGCCTAAGGCGATGTGCATCAGCCGCTGAAAGGTTGCGCCTGCGTTGCGCAACCCAAACGGCATGCACGTATAGTAGTACACTCCACACGGGGTCAGGAAGGCCGTCTTCTCCACGTCTTCTACCGCCATCTTGATCTAGTGATAGCCCGAGAAGCCATCCAGGAAGCACAATAGGTCACATTCTGCGGTGGAGTCGACTATCTGATCAATGTGGGGGAGCGGGAATGGATCCTGCGGGCAGGCCTTGTTGAGGTTGGTGAAGTCGACGCACATGCGCCCCTTTCCTCCCTTTTCGGCACAACGACCGGATTAGCCAGCCAATCAGGGTAGCGGACCTCGCAGATAACTCCTGCCGCCTCTAGCTTCCGGGTCTCTTGAATGATGTAAGCCTGTTTCTCAGTAGACGGCCGCCTTGCCTTCTGCTTCACGGGACGCACATTGGGGCATACGTTGAGGTGATGCTCAATCACCTCCCTTGGGACCCCTTCTAATTGATCAGGTTCCCACGCAAACACCTTCTTGTTCGCACGCAGGAACCCGGTCAGGGCTTTCTCTTGCTCGGGCTCGAGGTTGGCCCCTATGGTGAAGGTTGCGCCAGTGGACCCATCCTCGTCGACTGGTACCTGCTTGGTTTCCGCCTTGTCTTGGGTGAACAACTGCTTCTTTTTAGCCGGCGTAGCCCCCTTGGGCTCAAGGGCGTCGGTGCCAGTGGGCTGCGCCACCGCGGCTGCCTTGAAAACAAGCTGGAGCAGCTGCAGTGCATCCCTTGTGTCTCCTGACACGGTGAGGACGCCGCTGCTCCCAGGCATCTTCATGAGGTTGTACGCCGGGTGAGTTGCTTCCATGAACCGAGCCAGGGCCGGATAGCCGAGGATGGAGTTGTAGGGGAGGCCGATGGGGGCGATGTCAAAGTTGATCAGCTCCGTGCGGAAGTTGTTGCAGGTGCCAAAGGTCACTGGGAGGCGGATCTGTCCCAAGGAGGCGGTGGAACCGGCTCCGACGCCCGAGAAAGGCCTGCTGGGCTAGAGCCGCTCCAGCGGCACATGGAGGAGGCTGAAGGCCTCCATCGAGAGCATGTTGAGGCCGGCACCACCGTCCATGAGGGTCCTGGTGATGGCCACTTGGCAGATGGTGGGGGTGCACAGCATCGGGAGCACGCCCGAACCAATGGTGTTGAAGGGGTGGTCCTCCGAGTCGAAGGTTAGATCGGCCTCGGGCGCCACCCAGCCCGGGGGGGCTTCTCGACGCTTGGAGGCAGTGCTGATCCGGCGGGTGAACGGCTTGACGTGATGGCTCGAGGGTGGTGCCTGGGACCCACCCAGGAGAGCTACGACGACGGGCGGTGCTAGTGCGGCGAAACGGGCGAGGACGAGGTCGCACAGCTCCTCCCAGGAGGTGACAGAGGCCGTCGGCAGGTGGAGGAGCCACGCACGCGGGATGCCGGTGAGGGCCATGGGTAACCAGTGGGCCATCACCCGGTCGTTGCCCCCGGCTCTGAGGACGGCCTCCTCGTACGCCAGGAGGAAAACCATCGGGTCCGTTGCACTGTCGTAGCGTGGCGGCGTCTCGGGCCTGAACTTGCACGGCCACCGCACCTGTCGCAAGGCGGGGACCAAGGCCCGGAGTCCCCTGGCCCCGGTGTCGATATCCGCTGCTGGAGCGGGCGATGCATTGTCCGCCATGAGGACGGGATGCGATGTTGGGGGAGAGCGGGCCGTCAGGAGGGAGGACTCCGGTGCACCCCTACCTGGCGCGCCAAATGTCAGATTTCGGGTTCCGGCAGACCCTTGAGGTTCGAACACTGGGATGCGCGTGGAGATCTCTCCCCTACCGATCTAGGTCCGATCCTCTCGTACGAACTAAGATGGAAATGATGAACAACACAAGAGACACGAGGTTTATACTGGTTCGGGCCACCGTTGTGGTGTAATACCCTACTCTAGTGTGTGGTGTGGTGGATTGCCTTTGGGGCTGATGATGAATAGTACAAGGTAAGAACAGCCTCGCGAGAGGTGCTCTTGAGCTGGTGCGATGAACTGCTAGGGTGAGTTCAGTCGCCTCTCTCTCTCTCTCTGCTGGGGTTCTACCAGATTTCTAGATGTCTCCCTACTCTGTGGTGGCTAGCTCTACTTATAGAGGACCTGGGCCTCTCCCCAAATAATTGAGCAGGAAGGGCGCCAACAATTGGCCATTTTGAAGGGAACATCTAGTACAAGCTATCCTGACCAAAGGTGGTCTTCGGCTGCCAAAAGTACTAGTGATGACGCCGTCTTGGGCTCCAGGGTGACCTTCGTCTTGCCGCTCCGCTGGTCTTGGTCTCGTTGCACCGGAATGGTAACCTTTGCCTGATGCCTTGGCCTGTGCTTTCCCCCTTTGCACCAAAGGGGAAACAAAGGACACTGAGCAGGCCGGCGCCCGCCTGGTCTCGATCGTCATGGCTTGCGTCACGGGTTCCTCGCGAGGTACCCCCGCCTTGATCTCTCCACCTCCTCGTGAGCCTGCCTGATGAGGCTGCTTCATAGGAAGCTTCCTGTCATCCGCCCCGTGAGGCTTGGCCCCTCGCGAGGGTCTTGAGCTTGGGCTGATGAAGATGGGCCGTGCTGGGCCCCGACTTGAGCCACGTCGCAGGCCGCAGGCAAGCAAGTCTGGGGACCCTCGTTCCTAGAACGCCGACAAATATTTCAAGAAGTCTCAAGCATCTAAGCTTGGGGATGCCCCGGTAGGCATCCCACCTTTCTTCTTCAACAATTATCGGTTAGTATCGGTCGAGCCTAAGTTTTTGCTTCTTCACATGAGTTGTGCTACTCTTAGAATGTCAATTTATTTTGTTTTGCTTGATGTTTTAATAAAGTACTTAGATCTGAAAGTTTTTAAATAAAATAGAGTCCTCAAATAGTTGCCAGGGAGGCTAAGTAAGCGACATTCACATCCCGTCAATGAAGCTCTTTTCTATGTCATTTACTCTTTCTGCTTCACTTATATACTATGAGTAAATTGTTGAATAAATTGAATGTCATGAAGTTGAAATCATATCATTCCTAGTGGTAGCTTCACATTGGGTTTAGAAAGTGAAATCTTTTGAGGCTTGACAATCACAATATTGGTCATACAAGCAATTCACGAATAATTAGTATAAGAAAGAGAACTTTCACATATAAATACACTATCATGGAAATTTTTTGTGATTGTGAGCCCCCATCAAAATATAAGCCAAAATTGTTGACATTGGACAAGGAAGCAAACGTAATGGTTTATGTTTGCTCATATTCACATAGAAGTTATGTTGTCATAGATCCTTCAACATGTGGTGCTTGCTCCCCCTCCCCCCCCCATCCATGCTAGCCAAAAATTCCGCACCAAGTAGAGATACTACTTGTGCATCCAAAAAGCCTTAAAGCCCAAATCTAATTTTAAAGAGTTCACCATACCTACCTAAGGATTGAGCAAGATCATTCAAGTAAGTTTTCATCGGTGCAAAAAGGCATTAAAAATTGCTTCTAAAAGTGTGAGATCATTTAGTGTAAGAGAAAATTGAGCGTTGTACAAACTTGTGATGGCAATGTAATAAAAGCGACGGACTGCATAATCAAGGTTGCTATCATAAGGGGCAATATAACATGATGTTCTTTTTCACTAAGGGATTGAGCATACAAACAAATAAGCGCATGGCAGCCTCTGCTTCCCTCTGTGAAGGGCCTATCTTTTACTTTTCGGTATTTACTTTTATGCAAACAGTCAAAGTATTCCTCTTTGTTCCTTTTTATTTTCTCTTTTGGTAATCATCATGTGGTAAGGAAAGATCTAGGCACATATGTCTAGTTGAATATGGGTAGCATGAGTTATTATTGTTAACATCACCCTTGAGGTGAATACGTTGGGAGGCAAAACAATAAGCCCCTATCTTTCTATGTGTCCAGTTGAAACGTTTTGCTCATGTGTACAAGGTGAGTGTTAGAAATCATAGAAGACTATATGATGGTTGAGTATGTGGAGCTCTTACTTAAACTCCGTTGAATAAGTTGGATTGCAATTGCTTGGTGACTAAGAACATAGGTTGTTGGGTTTCAAGAGAATTCATTGTTTGAACCTTAACATGTGAATTGGTTGCCACTATAACATGAGAAGTTTCATAAGAAAGAATCGATGTTATGATGCTAGGAAGAGTGATTGAAATTATCGTTAATCAAACTTTTGCACTTTGCTAGCATTCACACTTCATAAATTATTTCTTTTATCATTTACCTACTCGAGGACGAGTAGGAATTAAGCTTGGGGATGCTGATACGTCTCCAATGTATCTATAATTTATGAAGTATTCATGCTGTTATTTTATCATTCTTGGGTGTTTTACAATCATTTTATAGAAACTTTATATCTTTTTTGGGACTAACCTATTGACCAAGTGCCCAGTGCCAGTTGCTTTTTTGCTTGTTTTTTACATCGCAAGAAACCAATATCAAACGGAGTCCAAACGCAATGAAACTTTACAGAGATTTTTTTGGACCAGAAGGAACCCATTAGGCCAGAGCTGCACCTGCGGGTGCCCCGAGGGGGGCACAACCCACCAGGGCGCGCCAGGCCCCCCTGGTGCGCCCTGGTGGGTTGTGCCCACCTCGGTGGCCTCCCGCACCCATTCTTTTCATTATAAATTCCCAAATATTCTAAAACCCCTCGGGGTTAACCTAGATCAAAAGTTCCGCCGCTGCAGGGCTCTGTAGCCACCGAAAACCAATCTAGACCCATTTCGACACCCTGTCGAAGGGGGGAATCATCTCCGATGGCCATCTTCATCATCCCGGCGGCCACCACGATGAGGAGGGAGTAGTCCACTGTCACATCCCTAGCTTCTGGTAATGCACTAGGCTAGACCTCTTGCTGCATCATGTTTAAATTCAAATGAAATTTGAATTGAGGAATTTTCAAAGCCTCAGAAACCTCTAAAAATAACCAACAATTAAATCTTCTCAAATGTGTCCAAGAAAATGTTTCTGAGCGCTGTCGGGACCCCGACTCGATGCCACATCGATCTAGCATGTAACACCTCATATCACTTTGCGGCCTCACGCGCGGTATTCCCACGGGTGTCGCCTTACCTTTGCCCGGGACCGTTTGCGCCTTTTGGCACACGTATATGACAGTGTCGCTAGCATCCATATGATAAGGAGCCCGGGCTGACATGGCTAGTCGTAAACCCAAAGCGGCACAGACTAATAATTAGAAAAAGGAGAGAGAGTCCTACCTGGCGCCCACTTACCTGGCCCAGCTTCCCCAGCCGGCCCAGCCCATCTCCACTCCCTCCCCTGTCGTCTTCCTCCCTGCCAGGAGGACGGGCACGCGCCCGGCGCGCGCGGCCACGCGCCCCGGCCACCTCCTGCTTCCCGGCCACCTCCTGCTTCCCCCGGCCTCCCTAGCGACGCCACGACGAGGCCTCGTGTCCCCTCGCTCCTTTTCCTCCCCCGCTGCATCCCCTCTCTCCTCTGCTCCCTCTCTCTCGCCCGGACCGAACGGAGCCGCCGCCACCGACAAGCTCCCTTGCGGCCACCGCCACCCCCTCTCCTCCCCGACGCGCTCCCGAGCTCCGCCGGTCCTCCCTCATCCTCCTCGTCGTCTCACGCGACCAGAAGACCCCCTGGATGCCCAGCAGCGCCGTCGCCGACGCCATCTTCGTTCCCTGCACCGACGGCCGCCGTCGACCAATTCGTCGTCACCAGGCCGTCCCCGAGGCCGCTGAGATCACCTACGACCCCGCCGTGAGCTCCTGATCATCCTCCCCCTCTCCGTTTTCTCTCTAGCATGTCGTAGCCGCCGCGCCTCTCTCCCCCGACAGCACGCCGCCGCACGAGCTCATCGTCGACGAGGCTCTGGTGGCCATTTGGTCCTGTGCGTGCCTCCGTAGGGTTCGTGAGCTCTCGTAGAACGCGTAGGTGCTAACCGTGGACCCTCCCGTGCACGGTGTCGTCGTTTCCATCGACGCCCGAACTCCGGTCGCCGCCAAAGCTCGTCGCCGGCGAGATTCCGGCTGCCCCGTGACCACCCGTCTGGTCCATTAGATGCGCGAGTGCAAGAGCTCCTCCCCGGTGCGCTCAGCGCGCCAAACCATTGCCCCTAGCTCAAATCCGAGCCGCGCCGTCGTGCGGAATGGTCGCCGCCGGCGAAACTCCGGCAGGAGCTGACGTGGCTCCGTCATTAGGAGCTAACCCAGCTAATTAAACAACCCACAGCCACTGACAGCGGGCCCCACCCCTGGTCAAACCCCAGTCAGCGCTGGGTTTGACCGGGATTAGCTCCTGTGTCACTGACGTGTGGCCCCCACACGTCAGGTTTGACCTGGACCGTGCCCGTTGACTGCTGACGTCACGGTGACGCACTGCTGACGTAGTAAATGTTTCTGGAATTTAAATAATTCTTAAATGATTTATTATTTTCAGAAAATGTTCTAAACTTCTAAAAATCATAGAAATTCAACCGTAACTCCAAATTAAATAAATTATATATGAAAAATTATCAGAAAAATTCAAGGAATCCATCTGTACCATTTTCATGCATGTTTGAACAATGGTTGTCCTCTGTTTTGGACAAAACCAATAAAGGGCATTTAAATAATCACATATGGAGTTTGAATTTGAATCTTGTATTCAAACCAACCCCATTTAACTTGTTGCTAGTTGCATTAGCTCAAAACACATTCATATTGCCATGTCATAGCATGCATCATTTTGTGCATTGCATTGATAGTGTTTTTCTGTGTTGCCGGTATTTGTCCCCTCTCGATAGACGCGATACCGATGATGTGATCGTTGACACTGATGAAGACTCAATGTTATCTTCAGAAGTGCCAGGCAAGCAAAACCCCCTTGTTCATTCCGATACAATCCTACTCTCTCGCTCCTGCTCTCTTTTAATGCATTAGGACAACATCGATTCATCTGTTACTTGCTGCGGTAGCTGAACCCCTTTATCCTCTGCATGACCTGTCATTCCACAGTAATTAGATGAAACCCACTAGCATGAGTAGGAGTTGTTTGAGCCCTGTTGTGCCTACTCATTCATGTTTGTTTGTCATGCCTGCTACTGCTTAGAGTTGAGTCAGGTCTGATTCATCGGGGATGAATCAGAGGCGTGTGAACATGTCCTACTGTGTGTGAGCTAAGTGTGTGAACACGATTTGGTAAAGGTAGCGGTGAGAGGCCATGTAGGAGTACATGGTGGGTTGTCTCATTGAAGCCGTCCTCAGGAACTGAGTTCTGTGTTTGTGATCCATGATTCAGCTACTACCATGCATTGGGCCCGAAACCAATGGACCCTCTCGGCTTCTTGATCACCCTTGTCCTCTGTCCAGGAGTTGCAAGTAGTTTCTGGTGTTTGTAGTATGCTGGAGGCCGTGGGCAGCGCTGACCGTAGGGGTGGGCTGTGATGCGGTAGGCACGTGGCACGGTGTACCGGGCGCCCGTTTGGTGTCTCGGGAACCCTGTTCACATCGTTTGGGGCTGTGAGCGAAACTCCGGCCGGATCTCCTCATGGATGGAACCCGAATAGGCGATAAACCTGGACTAGAGACTTGAGTGATTAGGTAGGTCGTGGCCGACACCCACGTTGGGCTTCCGCTTGAAGGTTGCCGAGTACATGTCGTGTAAACGGCGGTAAGTGGTGAGAGCGTGTGTGAAGAAGTACACCCCTGCAGGGTTAACCTAATCTATTCGAATAGCCGTGTCCGCGGAAAAGGACTTCTGGGTTGCTTATATCAGTTCATAGACAAGTGAAAGTGGATACTCTAAAATACGCAAGATAAGCGTGAGTGCTATGGATGGCGTTCTCGTAGGGAGACGGGAGCGGATCCATAGTGGTGTATTGATATGGTGAATATGTGGACTCGTGTGCGCCACCTCAAAAGAGTCGCTTGCAGTCGTAGTTTAGGATAGCCACCGAGTCAACGCTGGCTTGCTGCAGTTAAACCCCACCACCCCTTTGTTGATAATGATGCATATGTAGTTAGCTCTGATGTAAGTCTTGCTGGGTACATTTGTACTCACGTTTGCCTACTTTATGTTTTTGCAGAGAGATTTCGGTCTCGCTAGTAGTTCCACGTGGACTTCGACGTTTAGCTTGATACCTCAGCTACGATCTTGTGCCCTCGGCAGGATCTGTTAGATAGTCAGGCTTCTCAGCCTTTTTCATTTATAGATGTCTGTACTCAGACATGATAGCTTCCGCATGTGCTTTGACTTGTATGCTCTGATTGTTGGGTCATACGACCCATGTTTGTAATATCTCGCTCCTCGGAGCCTATTGAATATTTACTTGTGTCGTAGAGTCATGTTGTGATGCCATGTTGTATTTGCACATATCGAGCATATTGTGTGTATGTTATTGAAATGCTTGGTATGTGTCGGATCTGGCTATCTAGTTGTTTATCCTTAGTAGCCTCTCTTACCGGGAAATGTCTCCTAGTGTTTCCACCGAGCCATGGTAGCTTGCTACTGCTCCGGAACACTTAGGCTGGCCGGCATGTGTCCTTCTTCGTTCCTGTGTCTGTCCCTTCGGGGAAATGTCACGCGATGAATATCGGAGTCCTGTTAGCCCGCTACAGCCCGGTTCACCGGAGTCCTGTTAGCCCAGTGCTACAGCCTGGATTCACTCGCTGATGACCGACACGTTCGATGCTGGGTCATGAATGCCTGTCCCTGTAAGTCTGTGCCACTTTGGGTTTACGACTAGCCATGTCAGCCCGGGCTCCTTATCATATGGATGCTAGCGACATCGTCATATACGTGTGCCAAAAGGCGCAAACGGTCCCGGGCTAAGGTAAGGCGACACCCGTGGGAATACCGTGCGTGAGGCCGCAAAGTGATATGAGGTGTTACATGCTAGATCGATGTGGCATTGAGTCGGGGTCCTGACAGCGTTGGTATCAGAGCTTGACTGCCTGTAGGATTACCAAGCCAAACTGGTCGATGTTCTTGGACACATTTGAGAAGATTTAATTGTTGGTTATTTTTAGAGGTTTCTGAGGCTTTGAAAATTCCTCAATTCAAATTTCATTTGAATTTAAACATGATGCAGCAAGAGGTCTAGCCTAGTGCATTACCAGAAGCTAGGGATGTGACATCCACCCTCGGGGCTGAGGGTTTGTACCAGTAGCTATGTGTTTAATCTCTCTCTCTCGTGATCTATATCATGGGCTTTGTTAGCATAGATGGATCATATGATGTTTCTCCCCTCTATACTCTTGTTGTGATGAATTGAATCTTTACCCTTTGAAGTTTTGTCATGTCGGATTGAATGTTCAGATTTGAGAACACATGATGTATGTCTTGCGGTATGAATACTTGAGGTGACATTGGGGTATCGTATTGATTCACTTGATATACGTTATGGCACTCAACTTGCGGATTCTGTGGTGATATTGGGGTAATCTTTGCATAGGAGTTGATGCACGTTCTTATTATCCTTTCTCCGATAGAAACTTTGGGGTCTCCTTGTAGTTCTTTGTGTGGATTTAATATTATGAATATGAATTTTCTTTGGTGTTATTCTAGTACGAACTCTAGGATAGATCAAACAGAAACAATAGCTTTGTGTTATTTTAGTACGAACTCTTGAATAGGTCGAACGGAAAGAATAGCTTTGAGGTGGTTTCTTACCCTACAAAAAAATATATCTTTTGTTCTCCGCTAATAGGAACTCGGGAGTGATTCTTTATTGTACTTTGAGGGATAATCATATGATCCAACTATGTTAGCAATATTGGGAGATTGCACTAGTGAAAGTACGGAGCCTAGGCCTTGTTTTTAAGCATTCCAATACCGTTTTTGTGCCCGTTTACTATTTGCTACCTTGCTATTCTTATTGAAAGTGCAACTATCCCTAGGTAGTTTTGGTAATTCATAACAACATATAGCTCATTGAGCTAATGCTATTCCAAGATGATTATTTCAGGAAAGCTCAATGATTGGCATGGCATGGATGTGAAAGTGGAACCCTCAAAATACTAAGGACAAAGGATTGGCTCAAGCTCAAAAGCTCAAGACTCTTCATTTTATATTTTAGTGATCCAAGATCACATTGAGTCCATAGGAAAAGCCAATACTATCAAGGAGGGATGAGGTGTTGCTTAATGAGCCTCTTGCTTCATGTGCTTAGTGATATGCTCCAAAACCCTCAACTACTTTCCCATATCCACATTTGACCTAAACCCTAAGCCAAACTCGGTCCTACCGATTCTCCCTATCCGGCGCCACCGAGTTTCACTTGTCATTAGCCACTGCCAAACCCTAGCAATTCGGTTCTACCGATAAGGATCTCGGTCTCACCGAGATGGGATTGCAAACTCTCTGTTTCCCTTTCGTAACTTTTTGGTCTCACCGAAAGAGCGAATCGGTCCCACCAAGATTGCAATATAAACTCAGTGTTTCCCCTTTGTAACTTTTCGGTCTCACCGAGTTCCACTCGGTCTCACCGAAAGAGCAAATCGGTCCCACCGAGTTTGCCTGACCAACTCTCTGGTTAGCTAATTACCAAATTCAGTCTCACCGAGTTTGTGTAATCGGTCTCACCGAGATTACATTATGCCCAAACCCTAACCATATCGGTCCTACCGAGTTGCATGTCAGTCCCACCGAAAATCTCTAACGGCCACTAGGTTTACATTTTCGGTCCGACCGAGTTTGTTGATTCGGTCCCACCGAGATTGGAAAACTGTGTGTAACGGTTGGATTTTGTGTGGAGGCTATATATACCCCTCCACCTCCTCTTCATTGGAAGAGAGAGCCATCAGAACACACACACCATTCCAACTCATATGTTCTGAGAGAGAACCACCTACTCATGTGTTGAGACCAAGATATTCCATTCCTACCATATGAATCTTGATCTCTAGCCTTCCCAAGTTGCTTTCCACTCAAATCTTCTTTCCACTAAATCCAAATCCTATGAGAGAGAGTTGAGTGTTGGGGAGACTATCATTTGAAGCAAAAGAGCAAGGAGTTCATTACCTACACACCATTTGTTACTTCTTGGAGAGTGGTGTCTCCTAGATGGGCTAGGTGTCACTTGGGAGCCTCCGACAAGATTGTGGAGTTGAACCAAGGAGTTTGTAAGGGCAAGGAGATCCCCTACTTCGTGAAGATCTACCGCTAGTGAGGCAAGTCCTGTGTGGGCGATGGCCATGGTGGGATAGACAAGGTTGCTTCTTCGTGGACCCTTTGTGGGTGGTTGCTTCTTCGTGGACCCTTCGTGGGTGGAGCCCTGTGTGGACTCGCGCAACCGTTACCCTTGGGTGGAGCCCTGTGTGGACTCGCGCAACCGTTACCCTTCGTGGGTTGAAGTCTCCATCAACGTGGATGTAGGATAGCACCACCTATCCGAACCACAGGAAAAACATCCGTGTCTCAAATTGCGTTTGAATTCTCCAAACCCTTCCCTTTACATTCTTGCAAGTTGCTTGCTTTACTTTCCGCTGCCTATATACTCTTTGCATGCTTGCTTGAATCATGTGATGATTGCTTGACTTGTCCTAAATTAGCTAAAATCTGCCAAGAACTAAAATTGGGAAAAGGTTAAGTTTTTATTTGGTCAAGTAGTCTAATCACCCCCCTCTAGACATACTTTCAATCCTAGAAGTGGTATCAGAGCTTTGGTCTCCATTTGCTTTGATCTCCATAGCTTTTGGTGGTCATAGCCTTGGTTTCACAACCTAGGAGAGTATGGCGTCTAGCGAGGGAAATTATCTCCGTAGAGGTCCTTACTTTGATGGTACTAATTTTGCTAGTTGGAAGCATAAAATGAAAATGCATATTCTTGGACATAACCCCGCCGTTTGGGCTATTGTGTGTGTTGGTTTGCAAGGTGACTTCTTTGATGGGAGAGAACCAAACCGTGAAGCTACCGCGGATGAGTTGAAGATATTGCAATACAATGCTCAAGCTTGTGATATTCTCTTCAATGGATTGTGCCCCGAAGAATTCAACAAAATCAGCCGTCTTGAGAATGCAAAGGAAATTTAGGACACTTTGATTGATATGCACAAAGGTACCGACTCCGTCAAGGAATCCAAGTTGGATGTGCTTCAGAGCCAACTTGACAAGTTCAAGATGAAGGATGGTGAAGGTGTCGCTAAAATGTACTCTAGGCTTGCTCTCATCACAAATGAGATTGCCGGCTTAGGAAGTGAAGAGATGACCGATAAATTCATCATTAAGAAGATTCTAAGAGCCTTGGATGGAAAATATGATACCGTGTGCACATTGATCCAAATGATGCCCAATTACAAAGATCTCAAGCCAACGGAGGTGATTGGAAGAATTGTTGCTCATGAGATGTCACTTAAGGATAAAGAGGAACTTCACAACAAATCAAGTGGTGCCTATAAAGCCTCATGTGAAGCCCCTACATCATCAAGTGAGAAACAAGACTTCAATGAAGAATTGAGCTTAATGGTGAAGAACTTCAACAAGTTCTACAAGAGTAGAAGCAAAGATAGAAGCTTCTAGTCAAGGTCCTACAATGACAAAAGATCTTCTAGTCGAGAGCGGAACTGCTACAATTGTGGAAGACCCAGACACTATTCCAATGAGTGTACGGCTCCCTACAAGGGAAGAGAAGATTCTCCAAAAAGAAGAAGCAAAGGATCACCACCAAGAGAGAGAAGGAGTAGAAATGATTGTTATGAACGAAGATACTCACGGAGAAGCAAGGATTCGGAAAGGAAGGAAAAATCATCAAGGTGCTATACAAGACGAAGGCATCAAGCTCATGTTGGTGAATGGGTACCCGGCTTCGACTCCGACAGCCACTCCGAAAGAAGTTATCACTCCGACTCCGAAGATACTCAAGATGAAGGTGTTGCCGGTCTAGCACTTGTGTCAACCAACTCCTACGACATATTTGACTCACCAAATGAAGGAATTGGAAGATGCTTCATGGCCAAAGGTCCTAAGGTAACACACCCCGAGTATGTTGATTTCAATAGTGATGAAGATGACTTGTTAGGTGATGATTTGCTTATTGACAACTCTAGTGATGAATACTATGATGAAATGTCAATTAAACATGCTGATCAAGATAAAACGAATGACAATGATAAGGAGAAGATTGAGGCCCTAACTAAAGAACTAAACACTCTTAAGTTAGCTCATGAAACCATCTTCGAAGATCATCGAGAACTTTTAAGAGCTCATGAGAAATTACGCCTTGAGAAGCTCAATCTTGAGCAAGAGCATGAGTTCTTAAAAGCAATCAATGATGATCTCCGCAAGAAAAGTTCTTCTTACATTGCCAAGCATTTACTCTTATCCACTTACATGCCTCAAGTCAAGTCTAGTAACAAGAAAGATTCTTCCTCTAGCAGTGACAATGATCATGTTAAATCCAATATTGTTGCTTCTAGTAGTTCTCTTGATTCCACTAATGATTCTCTTAGCCAAGTTACACTTGAGCAAGAAAATAGTTTATTGAAGGGAATTATAGAGAAAGGAGTGTACAAAAGCCTTGCCGGGAGTAAGCAATTCGAGGAAATTGTGCGCAAGCAAGGAATGCATCGGAAGAATCAAGGTGTTGGTTTTGAACGAAAGTTCAATGCCAATGGAGTTGAGTGGGAAGAAGATCAATACCCCAAGACAAAGTTTATTCCTCAACAAGAGAAGTATGATACTTCTTTCAAGGGGACACAAGCTCAAGATGATCTTCCACCACAAGACTACAAGCAAAAAGGCAAGGACAAGCTTCAAGAGGAAATTGATGCATTTGAGGAAACTCCAAAGACCTTAGTCAAGTGGATTCCCAAGACTACTTCAAGTTCCACTTCATCAAGTACGACTACAACTTCAAGG
Organism: Triticum aestivum; assembly: GCF_018294505.1. Classification (NCBI taxonomy): domain Eukaryota; kingdom Viridiplantae; phylum Streptophyta; class Magnoliopsida; order Poales; family Poaceae; genus Triticum; species Triticum aestivum. The sequence goes on along the minus strand of NC_057800.1, from coordinate 557,327,506 downwards.
ATTCCCATCAAGATGGTGTGGATCCAAAAGAAGAAGAACTAGAGAGTTCTCGAGGGTGACTCCGCCAACATACTTCACTCTTATCATTTTGGCAAGAACAAGTGCAATCAACTTCCACATCTTGCACTAGTTCAAGGAGTCACAAACCCTCTTGTTGGTAAGACAAGGGACAAGGTAACCCAAAAGTTTTCATGGACATCATCTTGTGTGTGCATCACTCTATGTCTATGGATATCCTTGTTTGTTCCTTGTGGGACTAACCCATGTAGGTATTGAAAGTGCAATTCACTCAAATGGATAGCTCCAAGAGATCTACATCAACATTGAGCATCCACATCTTCAATATCTACATGAAGTCATCATCGACAAAACCCAAGGTTAGTTCATTCCTCTTAGGGGGGATATCACATCTAGGGGGAGCTTTACTCTAAGACTTGAGCTAAAGCAACTCTAAAGATGTGAACACAACAATGCTTTATGTAAAAGTGGTAACCCCATTTGAGCTTAAACGATGAGTATGACCTATGATCAAGTGTTCTCACTTGACTCCTAAGTCAATATACTCATATATAGATGACCTAGTCATCGCAAATTGATTGATAGATGATAGAATTGGTTGTGCATGCCTTGTCACATATTTCATTTGCCATCTTATTGTGTGAGCATGCTGGATGCATATTTGACTCATTCGAGGACATCCACTTGTTGTTTTGATTGTTTGGCTTTATTTCTTTTTGCCAAGTGGATGGACAAGAATGCCTAAGAACCTCCTCTAGCTATCTATGCTTTTCTCGTCTCAAACTCTATTCATGCTGCATCACAAAATTTGATCAAGTCAGATTCGAACCACACTGTGTGAGGAGCGCTCGGAGTCCCCGATTCGTCATAGACTTAAACTTCCAAAACCTCTTTATGATTCTCGGTCTGACCGATACTCCACTTTCGGTCATACCGAGATCATTAAGTTGATCTAGGTTTTCGATCTCGGTGCAACCGATTGGAACCTTTCGGTCACACCGAGTTTCAGTGACTGCTTGCAGTTATGAATCTCGGTGCCACCGAGTTGTTCCACTCGGTCACACCGACAGGGTCGCGCTATATATAGTCAAGGGCAAAATTTTGGAAATTTCTCCGAACCCCTTCGCCCGCGCGATAGCCTGCTCTGCCCTCGTGGTCTCCGGATCGTCTTCTCGCCGCCAGCCGCCTCCAGTCACTGGTCTCCGTCGCCGTCAACGCGAATTCTGCCCCGCCGTTGCCGCCGTAGCAAGTCCCCGCCGAACTAGGGTATGGACTTGATCTTTGTGCTATTCTCCAATCTGATTCCTAGCACATTGTGATCTTCATTATTCTTGCCACGATTGAAACACTCCTATCCAGTCAAAATGCTCATAGATTAGGTTTGATTCGAAAATTCTAGGTTTAGGTCTCCGCCGAAACCATCTCGGACCCACCGAGTTGAATAACTCGGTCCCACTGATTTGGCTTATGCCATTGCACAAGTGAGACTCGGTCTGACCGAGAATTACTTATCGGTGTGACCGATTTTGGAACTCTGTGAAACCCTAGCAGTCTCGGTGCCACCGAACTGTGACTCGGTCCTACCGAGTTCACTAGTTTAGGTTCCAAAACTGCTTCGGTATCACCGAGTTTGAAAATCGGTAGATCCGAGATGATTTCAGTGGGAAACTAAAACTAAGTTTTTGGATCATTCTTTTGCAAAAATCTCTGCATTTTGTGATGCTCATCCTTTCTACCTCATCTATAATCTGTTCACAGGGTCAGCAGTCAGTTTGCAGCATGTCTGATCAAAGTGATAGCAAAAACATGTCAGAGCAGCAGGTGCACATGAGTGAGGGCACTAGTCCCTCAAGTTCTTCAGATGAGGGCAGCAGAAGCACCCCTAGCAACTTGCCAAAGGCTGCCACGAGACAGAGGAAGAAGAGGACTTCAGATTCCGAAGATGAGGACTATGTGGCAGAGGAAGAGGCCACTTCCAAGAGAGTTGAGCCAGCTCAAGGCACAAAGCCAGGGCTGAAAATCAAAAGGCCAGTAGGCAGGCAGCCCATGTCAAAGGCAAGAGCCTCAACTGAGAAGCCCACTCCCCAAGAACCAGTTGCTGCAGAAGGCAAGAAGAGGAAGGAAAGGGTCCAGAAGACCGTAGCCAGAGTGCTAGGAAAAGCTTCCATCATGGAAGAGGAAGAGGAAGAAGAGGTAGCTACACCAGCACCCAAGGCACCCAAGCTGATGGGTGATACCATAAGGTCAGGGGCTACTGCATCTAAGCCCAAAGCTGCCTCCAAGCCAAAACCAAAGAGGAATACAAGGAGCATTGCTGCAGCTGAGAAGAACAAGGCCCCAGTGCCTGAGACTGTTGCAGAAGAAGAGGAAGAGAATGTCCTGAGAAAGCTAAAGCCCAAGATCCCAGACCACAACGATGCTCATCCTGTGGCTGAGGATATGAAGCTCAGGAGAGATTCAGGGCTGAGGAAGTGGAGAGAAGCAGACCCATATGCTTCAAGGAGAAGGACTGTCGTGGACTACAGATTTCACACCAAGGAGCAGCAGGATTTTTATGAGAGAGTGCTGCTAGATAAGAAGCCCATTGTCTGTGATATGCGATGGGTTGATTGGCAATATATCAAGGAAAACGAAGAGCACTATCCTGGAGTGCAAGACAGCTTCATAGCTTGTGGAGTAGCTGACTTTGTTGGGAAGAAGCTCACAAAGTGGAATGAGGAGCTTATAATGCAGTTCTACTCCACGGCACATTTTTATCCAGATGGGAGGATCACATGGATGTCTGAGGGTACGAGGTACCAATCCACTGTTGAGGAATGGGCAAAGTTAATTAATGCCCCAGAGGAGCATGATAACGACATGGACATATATGCCAAGAAGAAGATGGACCACAACTCAATGTCCAACATGTACAAGGAGATCCCAAATGAAGCACTTGATACTTTCAAGTTTGGCTCAGTGCATTATCTTCTGTCAGGTCTGCCTACGATCAATTGGATACTAAGGCACACCTTACTGCCCAATTCTGGAGATCACAAGATGATCAGAGGCCATGCTATCAACTTGCTACATGTGTTTGATGTGCCTCAGAAGTTCAAGGTGATGAGCCTCATAGTGGAAACAATCAAGAGGACTGCAGCAGATCAGAAGAGGAGTTGCGGATATGCCCCTCAAATTCAGGAGCTCATCAACTCCAAGATGGGCACGGGCATATATTTATTGGACAAGGAACATTTGCCCATCCGTCCAGGTTTTGAGGACAATCAAGTTGTCATGACTGAGAACGAGCCATCGTCTGCACAAGCTTACGCAAAGAAGGAGAAGGCGAGGAAGGAGAAAGCTGCCAAGATGCCAACTCAAGAGGAGGCATCTGAATACTTCTTGAAGACCAAACAAGAGCAGCTTGGTTACTTGATTGCATCCACGCTGCGGATTGAGCAAAGTCTGGCCACCCTCACTCAAAATCAGCAGAGCCTAGAGAGAATCATGGAACAGAAGTTCTATGACTTGGATGTCAAAGTAACGAAAGTTCAGTCTGCAGTGGAGCAGCTCCAGGAGGACATGCAGGAGAGGAGAGGCAGGACTACCACTCATGCCTTTGCCAGAGTGCCACGAGGCCCGAGGTCATCTGCCGTGCTAGTTGCTGACACCAGAGTCACCACCTCAGCACCAGCCACAGCCTCAGTTCCACCAGCTCCAGCATCTACTTCAGCTCCAACTCCAGCGTCTACTTCAGCATCTACCGAAGCCTTCGTCCTTGGAGTGATCCGGACTCCACCACCACCAGAAGATCAAGCCTGAGCGTCGATCTAGTGCTATGCATTTTCTAGGAACTTTTTGGTAACTTGTTGCCAAAGGGGGAGAAGATGTATAGATCATAGGCTTCGATAGAGAGAGAGTGTTGCTTTTCTCTCTTGCTTTGTTTGGTGTTTTTTTAAAAAAACTTGTTTGCTTTTGAGTGCTTGAGATACTATGCTTGTGAGACATTGATGATCATGTGTTTGATCATAAGCTACACTTAATGCTTGCTTAATGCTATTATCTTATCTATCTTATGTGATCACTCACTATTCTTGGTGATGAGTGCATGTATTTCATTCTTATCATTTTAAGCGCTCCACCAAGATGTATGTGACACGGAAGAGTAACCCATGACTCTAACTCCTTGTGCATTTGCAGTCCAAAGCAAATTTTAAATATGCACAAATTTAGGGGGGGCTCTTACTTATCACATACTTCTCAAAGCGATGATATATTTCATGCTTATTATAATTTGTCGAAGCTTTGATCTATATGTTGTCATCAATTACCAAAAAGGGGGAGATTGACAGTGCAACTATCCCTAGGTAGTTTTGGTAATTCATAACAACATATAGCTCATTGAGCTAATGCTATTCCAAGATGATTATTTCAGGAAAGCTCAATGATTGGCATGGCATGGATGTGAAAGTGGAACCCTCAAAATACTAAGGACAAAGGATTGGCTCAAGCTCAAAAGCTCAAGACTCTTCATTTTATATTTTAGTGATCCAAGATCACATTGAGTCCATAGGAAAAGCCAATACTATCAAGGAGGGATGAGGTGTTGCTTAATGAGCCTCTTGCTTCATGTGCTTAGTGATATGCTCCAAAACCCTCAACTACTTTCCCATATCCACATTTGACCTAAACCCTAAGCCAAACTCGGTCCTACCGATTCTTCCTATCCGGCGCCACCGAGTTTCACTTGTCATTAGCCACTGCCAAACCCTAGCAATTCGGTTCTACTGATAAGGATCTCGGTCTCACCGAGATGGGATTGCAAACTCTCTGTTTCCCTTTCGTAACTTTTCGGTCTCACCGAAAGAGCGAATCGGTCCCACCGAGATTGCAATATAAACTCAGTGTTTCCCCTTTGTAACTTTTCGGTCTCACCGAGTTCCACTCGGTCTCACCGAAAGAGCAAATCGGTCCCACCGAGTTTGCCTGACCAACTCTCTGGTTAGCTAATTACCAAATTCGGTCTCACCGAGTTTGTGTAATCGGTCTCACCGAGATTACGTTATGCCCAAACCCTAACCATATCGATCCTACCGAGTTGCATGTCAGTCCCACCGAAAATCTCTAACGGTCACTAGGTTTACATTTTCGGTCCGACCGAGTTTGTTGATTCGGTCCCACTGAGATTGGAAAACTGTGTGTAACAGTTGGATTTTGTGTGGAGGCTATATATACCCCTCCACCTCCTCTTCATTGTAAGAGAGAGCCATCAGAACACACACACCATTCCAACTCATATGTTCTGAGAGAGAACCACCTACTCATGTGTTGAGACCAAGATATTCCATTCCTACCATATGAATCTTGATCTCTAGCCTTCCCAAGTTGCTTTCCACTCAAATCTTCTTTCCACTAAATCCAAATCCTATGAGAGAGAGTTGAGTGTTGGGGAGACTATCATTTGAAGCAAAAGAGCAAGGAGTTCATTACCTACACACCATTTGTTACTTCTTGGAGAGTGGTGTCTCCTAGATTGGCTAGGTGCCACTTGGGAGCCTCCGACAAGATTGTGGAGTTGAACCAAGGAGTTTGTAAGGGCAAGGAGATCGCCTACTTCGTGAAGATCTACCGCTAGTGAGGCAAGTCCTGTGTGGGCGATGGCCATGGTGGGATAGACAAGGTTGCTTCTTCATGGACCCTTTGTGGGTGGTTGCTTCTTCATGGACCCTTCGTGGGTGGAGCCCTGTGTGGACTCGCGCAACCGTTACCCTTGGGTGGAGCCCTATGTGGACTCGCGCAACCGTTACCCTTCGTGGGTTGAAGTCTCCATCAACGTGGATGTAGGATAGCACCACCTATCCGAACCACGGGAAAAACATCCGTGTCTCAAATTGCGTTTGAATTCTCCAAACCCTTCCCTTTACATTCTTGCAAGTTGCATGCTTTACTTTCCGCTGCCTATATACTCTTTGCATGCTTGCTTGAATCATGTGATGATTGCTTGACTTGTCCTAAATTAGCTAAAATCTGCCAAGAACTAAAATTGGGAAAAGGTTAAGTTTTTATTTTGTCAAGTAGTCTAATGACCCCCCTCTAGACATACTTTCGATCCTACACTTATTTATTCAGATTATAAAAATATATTTCTACCATTCATATTACACTTTTACCATCATCTCTTTGCTGAACTAGGGCACCTATACAATTTGCCATTGTTGGGTGTGTTGGGGACACAAGAGATTTCTTGTATTTGGTTGCAGGGTCGTTTGAGAGAAACAATCTTCATCCTACACCTCTCACGGATTGATAAACCTTAGGTCATCCACTTGAGGGAAAATTGATACTGTCCTACAAAACTCTGCACTTGGAGGCCCAACACATGTCTACAAGAATAAAGTTGCGTAGCAGACATCAGCACCTTACCGAGTTGTTGCAAGATCGTGGGTTTGAAATTGGGAAAATCGACCCCACTCTTTTTACTAAGAAGGTCAAAGGGGACTTGTTTGTATGCCAACTATATGTTGATGATATTATATTTGGTTCGCCTAACAAAGCTTTCAATGTGGAGTTTGCCGCACTCATGACCGTGAAGTTCAAGATGTCCATGATGGGAGAGTTGAAGTTTGTCGGATTTCGGGTTCCGGCAGACCCTTGAGGTTCGAACACTGGGGTGCACGCGGAGATTTCACCTTCTACCTACCTGCACCCCTCCGCCTCGCTAAGATCTAAGCTATGGAAAGAACAACACAAGAGACGCAGGGTTTATACTGGTTCGGGCCACTATTGTGGTGTAATACCCTACTCCAGTGTGTGGTGTGGTGGATTGCCTATTGGGCTGATGATGATGAGCAATACAAGGAAGAACAGCCTCGCGAGGGTCTGTTCTTGCTGAGGGGATGAACTGCTAGGAGGAGTTCAATCACCCTTCTCTCTCTCTCTGTGTGTGTGATGATACTCGATCCGATCCCAGCTTATTTTTGGGTTGGCCGATTCTAGATTATCCCTTCTTGATTGCGATCCCCCTACCCTGGGGGTGGCTAGTCCTATTTATAGGCAAAGGCGCCAACAATTGGCCATTTTGAAGGGGAACATCCGGTACACTTATCCTGACTAAAGTTGGTCCTCGCCTGCCAAAGGCTCTAGTGGTGACGCTGGCCTGGGCTCGACAATGACTTCCTCCCTGCCGTTGGACTGGTCTTGGTCTCGTTGCACCGAAACGGGTGCCTTTTCTTGATGCTCTCGCCTGCGCTTGCTCCCTTTACACCAAATAGGAAAGGAGGACACTGCGCGGCTAGCACCCGCCTGGCGCCTTTGGTCGTCATGGCTTGTGTCACAGGCACCTCGTGAGGTACCCCGCCTTGATCTCTTCGCCTCCTCGTGAGCCAGCCTGATGAGGCCGTGCCTGAGGAAGCTCCATGTCGTCTGCCCCGCGAGGCTTGGCCCCTCGCGAGGGTCTTGGGTCTGTGTTGATGAAGATGGGCCGCGCTGGGCCCCCTTTTGAGCCACGCCACGGGCCGCAGGCAGGCAAGTCTGGGGACCCCCGTTCCTAGAACGCCGACAAAGTTCTTTCTCGGGTTCGAAATCAGACAAAGAAGAGAAGGAACCTTCATCAACCAAGACAAATACACTCAAGACATGCTCAAGAGATTCGAGCTAAGTGATGGCAAGCTAGCTTCTACACCAATGCCTACCAAATGCCAACTTGACATTGATCCCAATGGTAAAGCGGTGGATCAAAAGGTATATCATTCTATGATTGGCTCCTTGCTTTACCTTTGTGCATCTAGACTGGATATCATGTTGAGTGTGGGAATTTGTGCATGGTTTCAAGCCTCACATAAGGAAAGCCACTTTGTGGCGGTCAAGCGAATCTTTCGATATTTGGCTCATACCCCAAACTTTGGCTTATGGTAACCTAGAGGAGCAAACTTCAATCTCATGGGTTTTTCGGATTCGGACTGGGTGGGAGACAAAGTGGATAGAAATTCAACTTCCGGAAGGTGCCAATTTCTTGGTTGCTCTTTGGTGAGTTGGTCTTCTAAGAAGCAAAGTTGTGTGTCGCTCTCCTCCACCAAAGCTGAGTATGTGGCCGCCGGTAGTTGTTGTGCTCAACTTCTGTGGATGAGGCAAACTTTAAAGGATTACGGTATCATTTGTGACAAAGTGCCTCTTTGGTGTGACAATGAAAGTGCCATCAAGATTTCTCTCAACCCGGTGCAACACTTCAAGACGAGGCATATTGAGATTTGGTATCACTTCATCTGGGATCACATTAGGCGAGGGGAGATTGAGCTTAACTATGTCAACACTCATGATAACCTTGCAGATATTTTCACAAAGACTTTGGATGAAGCAAGATTTCGCAAGTTAAGGCATGAGCTAAATATCATCGATTTGAGTAATGTGGCTTGAACCTTTGCACATCCCACCATACTCATCTTGTTGTCTTGTTTAGGTGTAGGCATGGACATAGGGGGAGTGTTGTTCTCTCAATGAACTCCCCCTCCCCCCATTATGCATTAATTGATCAACTCTTTCACATTCGCCTTTCTTGATGGTACTTGTGCTTCAAAGACGAGTTTTGTTCATGGGCCCAAGGATAATTCTTTGCGGTTCCATACCAATTGACTCAAACATAGGTGGCTCTGGCCATCGCCCTCTCTTCATGAGAGGTTTTGGTTCACCGTTTGGTCCTCTCTTTCTCCGTGCTTATCTTTTGGACCTTATTAGTGGTTAAGTTTCTTCTTCTGTGTTCTCTTTTGCGTGTTCGTTTGGTTGAAGTTTGTATTGCAAAGGCCTTTCTATTTTCTCTCTTGCCGAAACTTGCACTTTCTTGGGCATGCGGTACTACCGTGGCATGCCACGGTACTACCGTTGGAGGCGGGTGGCTCCTGTGCTCATGTATAGCTGTGACCACGGCACGGTACTACCACTTCCAGTGCGGAAGTAAATTTTTACTGCCGCTGGAAGAGCAGTACTACCGTGCAGAGTGTGGTACTACTGCCCGGGCTGTACTACTGTGATGACCTGCAGTACAACCATGATGTCGAGACCGCATGGGGGTTAAGTGTGGGCAGGGGGAGTTCCAACTCCCCCATACCCATTCATCTCTTCCCCTCACGTCTCTCTCTCCTACCCAAGAACGGCGCCGGAGGACCACGCCGGATCTCCATCTCCGGCCACTCTCCTTTCATTTCAACTGGTGGGATTGATCCCCACCTCGCCCTCTTGCCATGGACCCCAGTATCTCCCCTAGTCCTTCTCCCTTTGCCTCTTTTTTTGCTTCTAGGTTTTGGGGGATGTATGAGTAGGTCTTGTGATTTTTGGGTAAATCTTTGCAAGAGGAGATAGTTGGAGAGTGCTTGTGCAGTAGATATGCTATTTGGTGTGATATAACAATGTAGTTTTGATCAACGGTAGTACTGATTCATCATTACAGATGTTCTCATATCCGTTCTTGCGAGATCCGCCCCCTATGGTACTACCTCTCCGCCTGGAGCGGTACTACCTCCCGGTGCGCGGATGTAAAATTTTACTTCCGCTCTGAGCGCGGTACTACCGCGCCGACCCGACGCTGTACTACCGCGGTCAGAGCAGTAGTAAATTTTTACTTCCGTGTACTATTACAGTACTACCACTTGACTTAAAATTGCTTTGTTTTGGCACACCCAATATCATTTCTATCTGCTTCATTCCGTTTTGGCCTTGGTCTTTGCAATAATCCTTCTTGCTCTTCTTGTGTGTTTGCATTGTATGTCATAGGTGGTGGCTCCGGTTCCATTGCTAGGTGCTCGAATCCCATCCGTGATACAAGATCAAAGAGTCTTCGCAACCAAGAAGCTCCTAAGGGGTCCAATGCCCCGCAACGCAATGTCAAGACCACAACCACCAAGATCAAGGAGTCGATTGTCATCTTGGAAGAAATGACTCAAGCAGAGTTTCAGATTTGAAGGAAGCTCAACCCCTACATCAAGCCTAGGGAACTCATAAGGGGCAATGACTTGTTTTGGACCAAGCAACAAAATCTCATCTTCCTAGATGTGATCAAGGCCAAGCAGAACATCAATGTACCCGTTCAACGGATTGACATGGACCATCTGAGGAAGAACCAAGCATATTTTGGTGAGCCTCTGGACTTGGAGGAGCAGTTTTGTATTGAGGAGATCATCATATTCCACCTTGACTATGACCCAGCGATTGTGGCTTAGTTTTTTGCTTCTGTCCACTTCCATATGGATAAGAAGCGGCGCATGACTTGGATGACAAATGGAAAGAGGATGACTACTGAGTGGAAGGAGTTCATGGATCTATTGCACATTCATGATGAGGGGCTAGATGTGCCCATTGGTATCCACCCGCATGCTTGATGATCCACAAGTATATGGGATCAATTGTATCTCTTTTCGATAAGTAAGAGTGTTGAACCCAACGAGGAGTAGAAGGAAATGACAAGTGGTTTTCAGCAAGGTAATGTATGCAAGTGCTGAAATTGTAAGTAACAGAGTAGTCTGATAGCAAGATAATTTGTAACGAGCAAGTAATGATAGTAGTAACAAAAGTGCAGCAAGATAGCCCAAACTTTTGAGGCAAAGGACATGCCAAAATGGTTTCTTATAGTAGGCAAAGCATTCTTGAGGGTACACGGGAATTTCATCTAGTCACTTTCATCATGTTGATTCGATTCGTGTTCGCTACTTTGATAATTTGATATGTGGGTGGGCCGGTTCCTAGGTGATGTTCTTACTTGAACAAACCTCCTACTTATGATTAACCCCCTTGCAAGCATCCGCAACTATGAGAAAAGTATTAAGAATAAATTCTAACCATAGCATTAAACTTTTGGATCCAATCGGTCCCTTAAGGAACAATGCATAAACTAGGGTTAAACTTCTGTCACTCTCGCAACCCATCATACGATAACTACTCCACAATGCATCCCCTTAGGCCCAAATATGGTGAAGTGTCATGTAGTCGACGTACACATGACACCACTAAGGGAATCACAACATACATACTATCAAAATATCGAACACATCTCAAGTTCACATGATTACTTGCAACATGATTTCTCCCGTGACCTCAAGAACAAAAGTAAGTATGCACAAACGATAATCATGCTCAATATCAGAGGGGTATATATTAAATATCATATTGGATCTGAACATATAATCTTCCACCAAATAAACCATATAGTAATCAACTACAAGATGTAATCAACACTACTAGTCACCCACAAGCACCAATCTATAGTTCCGGTACAAAGATTGAACACAAGAGATGAACTAGGGTTTGAGAGGAGATGGTGTTTTTGAAGATGTTGATGGAGATTGCCCTCCCCAAGATGGGAGAGTTGTTGGTGGATGATGATGACGATGATTTCCCCCTCCGGGAGGGAATTTCCCCCGACGGAATCGCTCCGCCGAAGTGCAAAAGTGCTCCTGCACAAGTTCCGCCTCGAGACGGCGGCGCTCCATCCCGAAAGTCCTATCCTTATTTTTTTTCTAGGTCAAAATGGCTTATATACCATAAGATGGGCACCGGAGGTGGGCCGAGGAGAGCACAACCCACCAGGGCGCGCTTGGGCTCCCTTGCACGCCCAGGTGGGTTATGCCCACCTGGTGGGCCCCCACTGGTACTTATTGGCTCCAATATTCCTCATATATTCCATAAAAATTCTCCATAAAGTTTCAGCTTGTTTGGAGTTGTGTAGAATAGGTAGCTTGACGTAGCTTTTCAAGGTCCAAATTTCTAGCTGCCGGAATTCGCCCTCTTTGTGTGTACCTTGCAAATTATGAGAGAAAAGGCACTAGAATTACTCCAAAAGCATTGTTATGTATAAAAACATGATAAATAACAGTAGGAAAACATGATGCAAATTGGACGTATCAACTACCCCAAGCTAGACCTCGCTTGTCCTCAAGCGAAAACCGAAATCGAAAAACATGTCCACATGCTTAGAGAGAGAGGTGTCAATAAAAACAAAATACGTACATAGAAGCATCATGTAGATTATTATAACAACAACAAAGTTAAACATAAAACTTTTATCATAGAACTTTCATCATAGACTCTCATGAGTAAGTAGTAGTTCATCACACTGTCGAAGTATAAATCATAAACTCTATTAGAAACCAACAAACTATGTTCTCAGTTAACTTTGCAACTACAATTCATCATCTTTTCAGGAAGGGTCACGTATCGGAGCCTTTAGGCAAGTCCACATACTCAACCATCATATAGTCTTCTATGATTGCTAACACTCACCGCATACACATGAGCAAAACGTTTCAACTCGACACATAGAAAGATAGGGGCTTATAGTTTCGCCTCCCAACGTATTCACCTCAAGGGTGATGTCAACAATAATAACTCATGCTACCCATATTTAACTGGACATATGTGCCTAGATCTTTTCTCACCACATGATGCTTGCCAAATGAGAAAAATAAAAAGGAATAGAGAGAAGAAACTTTGACTCTTGCATAAAAGTAAATACATAAAGGTAAAAGGTAGGCCCTTCGCAGAGGGAAGTAGAGGTTGCCATGCGCTTATTTTTTTGTATGCTCAACCCCTTAGTGCAAAAGAACGTCATGTTGTATTGCCCCTTGTGATGGCAACCTTTATTATGCAGTCTGTCACTTTTATTCTTCACCATCACAAGTTCGTACAATGCTCAATTTTCTCTTACACTAAATGATCTCGCACTTTTAGAAGCAATTTTTATTGCCTTATTGCACCTATGACAACATACTTGAGGGATCTTGATCAATCCCTAGGTAGGTATGGTGGACTCTTGAAAATAAGATTTGGGTTTAAGGGTTTTTGGATGCACAAGTAGTATCTCTACTTAGTGCGGAATTTTTGGCTAGCAAAGATGGGGGCAAGCACCACATGTTGAAGGATCTATGACAATATAACTTCTGTGTGAATATGAACAAACATAAACCATTACATTGTCTTCCTTGTCCAACGTCAACAATTTTGGCATATAATATTTTGATGGGGGCTCACAATCACAAAAGATTTCTAGGATATTGTATTTATAAGTGAATCTTCCTGTCCCTTATTAATTCTTTCATGAGTTGCATCATTGACCAATGTTATGTTTGTCAATCTCTAATAAAATTTTCTACTTATACTTTCCCTTATGTGGTGCCATCACCTACCATAAGATTAGCATATGATCTTTTAAATTTATTTCCTTTATTTTTATTGCAACATGGAAGTAAAGAAAGCAAAAACTCAAAGTAAACTTTATTATATATCTCACACACGATTACTAGGATAGATCACTAAGCAAGCTCTCGAAAAGAAAGGATCGAACTAAACTTTCATTCTTCTAAAGCAAAAGATCAAACTAAAATAAGTAAAGGCAAAAGATAGTGTGGATGATACGATATCGAGGCACCTCCCCCAAGCTTGGCGAAAGCCAAGGGGAGTGCCCATACCTGATACTCAATTTTCTTTTGGTGATGAAGAAGGTGGTGGTGGTGATGAAGTAGAGGCGATCCTATCCTTTAGGATTAGGAGATTCTCCAATCGACGGATGATGCTCCGGAGGAAGATGATGTGCTCTTGATGCAGAATATTTTCACGAGTGAGATATTTATTTTGCACATGAAGTGTTTTAATGATCTGAAAGGCCTCAATCTCAGTAGGGGTAAGATGGGCATAGTAAGGTTTAAGGATATCTTCTTCTTACTCCTCGGTCGGCAGTGCTCACTCGAACACCAGGGGTTGATCTATGGTAGCTTCCTTTCTCTTGTCTCCCTTGACGGGTTCTACGGGCTATTCTATCTTCAGCTTGATCTTCATCAACCAAGCATCTATTGGGGAACGCAGTAATTTCAAAAAAATTCCTATGCACAAGCAAGATCATGGTGATGCATAGCAACAAGAGGGGAGAGTGTTGTCCACGTAACCTCATAGACCGTAAACGGAAGCGTTGTGACAACGCGGTTGATGTAGTCGTATGTCTTCACGATCGACCGATCCTAGTACCGAAGGTACGACACCTCCGCGATCTGCACACGTTTGACTCGGTGAAGTCCCACCAACTCATGATCCAGCAGAGTGTCGAGGGAGAGCTTTGTTAGCATGATGGCGTGATGATGGTGATGATGATGCTACTGGAACAGGGCTTCGCCTAAGCACCCCTACGATATGACCGAGGTGGATTATGGTGGAGGGGGGCACCACACACAGCTAAAAGATCAATGATCAACTTGTGTGTCTATGGGGTGCCCCCTCCCGCGTATATAAAGGAGTGGAGGAGGGGGAGGGTCGGCTGTCGGTGTCAAAACCGGCGGATCTCGGGTAGGGGGTCCCGAAATATGCGTCTAAGGCGGATGGTAACATGAGGTAGGGGGACACGATGTTTACCCAGGTTCGGGCCCTCTCGATGGAGGTAATAACCTACTTCATGCTTGATTGATCTTGATGATATGAGTATTACAAGAGTTGATCTACCACAAGATCGTAGAGGCTAAACCCTAGAAGCTAGCCTATGGTATGATTGTTGTTTTGTATATTTATCTACTAGCCTGGCCCTGGTTTATATAATGCACCACAGGCCTAGGATAACAAGAGTCCTAGCCGAATACGCCGGTGCGGGAGGAGTCCTTGTCTTGACCACCAAGTCTTGTGGAATCTTCCTTGTATGTGACAGCTGTCCGAACTGGCCCATGAGTATACGGCCATGGGGGTCCTCGGCCCAATCTAACTGTCCGGGAGACGACATGGTGAGTACCCCCTAGTCCAGGACACCGTCAGTAGCCCCCTGAACCGGTCTTCAAGTTGGGGACACTCCTCGATTCTTCTGAACTGTTCTTCATCTTCGGTCGTCGGTCTTGAAAACTGGTTGAACAAATCTTCTTCGATCTTGAGGATCACCAACGTGCATCCGAAGAGTTTATACGTCGGGTATCCGAGGAGCCCCTTTAAGTTTCCGGCCTCTATCAATGCCTTGTTTTTTTTATGCCACACCTCGGGTTTGAAGTTGTTCCCAGCGGCAGCGTCCTCTTGCGTCCGAGCTCCAGCGCCGGACTATATTCGTGGTATCTTTTGTAGACGAGCACCAATGTCGGACTATGTCCAAGCTCCAACGCCAGTCTATATCCGAGGTGTCATAAATCACATTGGTTCAAAAAAGTTGAAGGAGTTTAGCCGAGCTTAATGCCGGAAATGCCCTCTATGGAGCCAGCCACTAGCACCCGAGATTTATGCCGGACTGCTTCCGAGGTGGTGCACCACCCCGACTGCGATCCGATTTTTTGTCAATATTTTTGATTGGTGCAATTTATTCTCTGCCGAGATATATAGCCAGTAGCCCCCAAGGTGTGTATCGGTCTAAAACCCGAGATGCACCTGAGGGGTAACATAAGACCGCTGATCCCAGTAGCCGCTGAGACTCAGGTTGATCTGCAAAATCGGCCTCAGGATAAAGTCCTAGCTCGGCAGAATACTTCGGGACACAAAAGCGGCATGCTCAGTCCTCGAGACTCAGGTTGGGTGCAGCCGACCAACTTTAGGATCAAAATATCCTCGGAAACTGTATTGCACTTAAAATTTTCTGCATTGGACAGGCCATGCAGTAGCCCCCGAGACACTGGTCGGGTGGCAACACCAGATCAGGGGATCGATGTGCCCCTTTAATATTTATAAATAATAAGCCCGAAGCCCAGTAACCCCCGAGCCTTAATGCAGGCATGGGTGGCCGAATTAAGGATCGATATCCATAGTAAAATCACAAAGTATGTGTAATGACTCTATGTATCCAAGTACTTTACGTCATTAATGCTCGGATCCGCATTGTACAAAACTTTGTTGACCGACCATCGGCTTCCACCTCCTCGACCAGTAGCCGAGGAGTGTTTGTCCTTCTTTATAAAGCCTTTATGAGGGCAAAGATTCACGACAAACAAGGCAATCTGGCCATATGGTTTTATAAACAAAGATACGCAGAGAGCTATGTTATATTACTGTTTAACATAAGAAATGTCTTCCAAAGAAAATAGTCCCGCTATCGGTTCATTTCTTTGGGTTGTCATGCTAAGCATGATCATGAAACCTCAGCTCTAATGTAAGAGCAAAATATTGAGGATATAGTTTGGGAAGCCAGTTACTAGCCCCCGGTAGTGTTCAGCGACAGTCGAGGTCAAGCCGTAAATACTTCGGCCAATGTTATGAATGGCCCGTCATTTAACACAGTCATTGGATCGCTGACCAGTTTACGCTTATTGTGACAGTCAGTTTTTGGCTTTCTCCACTGAGGTGCTTAACCATGTGAGCTGGAAGCACAATCACAATGGTTCTCCCTTTGCACACCTAGCCGAACAAAGTGGAACGTAGGAGGCAAGCGTAGGAGCCGGGCTACCCAACTATTGACCAAAGACACAATTCGAAACCAATGCATATATAGCAATATCCGAGAATGTTTTTGCCGAATCTCTAAAGGTATCTAGCGTTGCACTGCGAGACTTGTGCTGAAAACACACAAATAGTTTAAAAGTGCCAAAAGCTTGGAAAACCAAAAAACGTCAGTAAAAACATGACATTCGAACAAGATCAAGTGTTTGGTACCAATCCGAAAATTGGAAGAGAAAAAAAATTGTGCTATTGTCGTGTTTTGACAACGATCAAGAAGAAAACACCTTTACAGCTCATATATAAATTTTAAGTGCCCCTGAGTGACTTGGGTAAAAGAATTTTATGTATAATGATTGTATGTACCGAAGTACTTATATCATATATGTGTTCACCCAAACTTTAAATGCGTCTTAACCGACCGTTGGCTTCTCCCTCTTCGGCCAAGGGCCGAAGAGTGCCATGTACTCCGCCTGTCGAGAGTATCAATGGTGTTTTCGATAACCAGGCAATCAGGCCATAAGGCTGTAACAGACAAAGCGCGCTCGGGGAACTTATGCTATATTACTAACGAAGTGTAAGAAGCATCTTCGAAGAAAATAGTACCCCAACCGATATCTTTCTTCGGTGCTCATTATTACTATGAGACTTGTGCAGTAGATTTTTTGTACTCATGAGTTTCATTGTGTGCCGACCATGATTGAAAACAATAAGAGCGCTAGCTTTCGGCTTCACCCTGTCTGAGGTCAGAGCTCGGATGACCCGGTCGTGATAATCGCAGAGGTGCTCCCTTTACTCCCTAGCCGAACAACCGGGAACGTAGGTGTAAACACAGGAGCGAGGCAACCCATCTTTCAAATCGCTTAGGTCAATATGGTGCATATTGTGGCGTAATACATGAACAAGGAACGAAGCTGTACACGTATAATCATATGCAAGAGGAAAAGCTCCATCAAGGGAGCCCCCAAATAAATGGGGTATTTGAATATGCGAGTCACAAACAAAGTTTTGACAAGGAACTTTGTCACAAACAACTTTGTGCTGAAAAGCATAATGCTTGGTCGAACCGAACAAAATTTAAAACTGAAAGTTTTTGAGCATGAAAGCGGCTTAGCTGGTTAATGTGCTCGATGTTGATGACGAAGACCGAGATTGTGGCGGGACGAGATCCCAGCCCCCAAGCCGGTCCCGAGATGTCCGAGTAAAGAACTCGGCTTGATGAAGTGGTGACGTAGCATAGTCGATGGGCGAGGTGAAAACCCCAGTCCGACCGCGGCGATGAAGCAGGCCGGCAGTGTGACGCCGAAGCCCCCAGCGTGTGTGAAGTGATGATGAAGCCCCCGGTCAACCGAGGTGACGTGGTACGTCGGTACACCGCGGTGACAGTGCTGCCCGGATTATCTACCTGTGCACAGAAAATAGTGCAAGCTGGAGATAATAGGAATAATAATAAAAAAATTGTTGCATAATCAATAATTTATGCAAAGTGAGTAATAAAATAAATATGGCCTGTGCGCCAAACACTCGATGAGGTAGATATCTCTCGGTGATGCCGAAGTCCCCGAGGCAACCGAACACGTCGGTATGGCAACACGACCAATAAGGTGATCACGCGAGCCGATTTATGCCGATTGGGACGACGACATCGGCTTGCCGAAGAGACTACGTGACACAGTCGGAGTCGATCACCTACACACATAAAATAGTGCGGTCCAAAAAGGATAATTGCTTTTCGCAAAAAATAATTTATTGAAAGAGATGTGGCCTGGCGCCGAAGTCATATCGATGCAGGGCATCGGCGTGACGCGATGAAGGCATGGCCAAGCCCGAATTCGCAGGCCAGTCTGAGTTACAGATGCGGCATTCACCGAACTGTATACGAAAACTGACCGAACCGCCACGTGGCCGTTGTTAATGCGGCCACCATTCGATAGACTTGTGTATAGATGATGAAACAAATCAGAGTAATAATTCCTTGGGAAAAATAAATCCAAGCAAGAAAAAATAATATGATTGATAGCACCTGGTTTATCTATTGTAGCAATCTAGAGAAAGGTTACTCTCAAAATTGGGGCTCGATCCGCACACCCATTGCCTGATGGGTGATGAAGCGGTGGCATGGCGATGCTAGCAAAGGTTGGCTCGCGAAGGAAAAGACCGTGGTCCAGCTAATGTGATGAAGCTGGTCGGCTGGTGACGCCGAAGTCTTCGAAGTAAGTTGATGAAGAGATGGTGAAGCCCTCGGTCTAGCCGAGGAGACGGAGCAGGTCTGTAAGGAGATGTTGCAGCTGCTGTGTCAGCCGAGGTGTTGAAGCAGTTCGACGTGATGGACATCGGCTTGAATAAGCAACAGTGCGGCCATGCCGACGCAGGTCGTAACTTGTGACGCGGTCAATGCCAGTTTGATGAAGTGACCATGCGGCGATGCCTGTGTTCCCGCTCCGTGTATTCCGTGGGGCGGCGATGTTGGTGATGATTTATCCTTGTTGATTCCGAACTCTTATTCGCTCGCCGAGATGATGATCCAAAGAAGTTGAGCTTGACTCAAAAGGCGATGACGTGTCTAGCGCAGGTCGGTAGCCGTGGAGCAGTATTGCCGGACTGGTTTGACACCAGCATGATAGTGAAGATTACCTCAGAGGAGGCTTAAAATTTTATGGGCACATGTTTAAAAACAACGCACAATACCCTAGGAGAAAATTCCTTTAAGCAGGTTGTCCCATATCATGTTCATAAAGAAACATGAATTTGGGTCGGATCTGTATTCGCGCAGAAAACAGACCCGAAAAGTGATGCACTAATCGGAAGGTTCCCGGATTTGGACGGTCGGATCGAGCTGAAATTTTGAAGCGTGTTAGATATAGGAATTCCTTAGCCGATCAACGGTTGGATCTTCCAAAGGACGTCCAAACTAGGTGCTGGAGACCACGCCCTAAACTCATCCAGATTCCCGTCCAGATTTGACAGGGCTCCGGTATATCGTAGATTGCCAGAGATTCCTCCATCGAAACTCGATGAAATTTTGCATGGTTATTGTGGACTAAATTCCGCACAATTCCACCAAAGAGATCGTCAAAGCGATGCTCTAAAAGGTGGTGGCAGCGGATGCAAGTTCACTCTTCGGAAAAACAGCACGGTCGCCCGAGGGCAATATTGACGTTGAGCCCCCGAGCTCCATGGATGATTCCTCCATGATCTTGATAGAGATCGAAGTTGATGTTGATGAAGGCCCTCGTCCGAACATGACGATCGGAGATGGAGCACGGTCCTCGGTCGAGCCAAGGTGACCAGTCGAGACGGCGACGAAGATGCCGGCATCACAGTTGACCTGCAGACGAGCCATCGATCCTTTTGCCGATCACACAACGGAACTCTTAATGAAAGCACCAATGTCAGTGTCAAAACTGGCGGATCTCGAGTGGGGGGTCCCGAACTATGCGTCTAAGGCAGATGGTAACAGGAGGCGGGGGACACGATGTTTACCCACGTTCGAGCCCTCTCGATGGAGGTAATACCCTACTTCCTGCTTGATTTATCTTGATGATATGAGTATTACAAGAGTTGATCTACCACGAGATCATAGGGGCTAAACCCTAGAAGCTAGCCTATGGTATGATTGTTGTTTTGAATATCTATCGACTATCCTGGCCCTGGTTTATATAATGCACCAGAGGCCTAGGATAACAAGAGTCCTAGCCGAATACACTGGTGGGGGAGGAGTCCTTGTCTTGACCACCAAGTCTTGTGGAATCTTCCTTGTATGCGACAGTTGTCCGAACTGGCCCGTGAGTATACGGACATGGGGGTCCTCGGCCCAATCTAACTGACCGGGAGACGACGTGGTGAGTACCCCCTAGTACAGGACACCGTCATCGGCCCTCCTATGGCACGCCCCATGGGGAGTCCTACTCCCACCGGGAGTAGGATTATCCCCCTTTCCCTAGTAGGACTAGGAGCGCAAGGAAGGGGGAGAGAGGGGGAAGGAAAGGGGGGGGGGGGCGGCCCCCCACCCAATTTGGATTTGGCTTGAGGGGGGCGCGCCCCCTCCTAGGCCTCCCTCTCTTCTCTCCCACTATGGCCCAATAAGGCCCATATACCTCCCGGGGGGTTCCGGTAACCTCCCGGTGCTCCGGTATATGCCCAAACTCACCCGGAATCATTTCGACGTCTAAATATAGTCATCCAATATATCGATCTTTATGTCTCGACCATTTGGAGACTCCTCGTCATGTCCGTGATCATATTCGGGACTCCGAACTACCTTTGGTACATTAAAACACATAAACTCATAATACTGATCGTCACCAAATGTTAAGCGTGCGGACCCTACGGGTTCGAGAACTATGTAGACATGACCGAGACACGTCTCCGGTCAATAACCAATAGCGGAACCTGGATGCTCATATTGGTCCCTACATATTCTACGAAGATCTTTAACAGTCAAACTGCATAACCACATACATTGTTCCCTTTGTCATCAGTATGTTACTTGCCCAAGATTTGATCGTCGGTATCTCAATACCTAGTTCAATCTCGTTACCGGCAAGTCTCTTTACTCGTTCCATAATGCTACATCTCGTAACTAACTCATTAGCTACATTTCTTGCAAGGCTTATATTGATGTGCATTACCGAGAGGGCCTAGAGATACCTCTCCGACAATCGGAGTGACAAATCATAATCTCGATCTATGCCAACTCAACAAACACCATCAGAGACACCTGTAGAGCACCTTTATAATCACCCAATTACGTTGTGATGTTTGGTAGCACACAAAGTGTTCCTCCGGTATTCGGGAGTTGCATGATCTCATAGTCATAGGAACATGTGTAAGTTATGGAGAAAGCAACAACAACAAACTAAACAGTCATTGTGCTAAGTAACGGATGGGTCAAGTCAATCACATTATTCTCTAATGATGTGATCCTGTTAATCAAATGACAACTCATGTCTATGGTTAGGAAACATAACCATCATTGATTCAACGAGCTAGTCAAGTAGAGGCAAACTAGTAACACTCTGTTTGTCTAGGTATTCACACATGTACTAAGTTTCTGGTTAATACAATTCTAGCATGAATAATAAACATTTATCATGATATAAGGAAATATAATTAACAACTTTATTATTTCCTATAGGGCATATTTCCTTCAGTCTCCCACTTGCATTATAGTCAATAATCTAGATTACATTGTAATGATTCTAACACCCATGGAGTCTTGGTGCTGATCATGTTTTGCTCGTGAGAGAGGCTTAGTCAACAGGTCTGCAACAGTCAGATCCGTATGTATCTTGCAAATCTCTATGTCTCCCACCTTGACTTGATCGCGGATGGAATTGAAGCGTCTCTTGATGTGCTTGGTTCTCTTGTGAAATCTAGATTTCTTTGCCAAGGCAATTGCACCAGTATTGTCACAAAAGATTTTCATTGGACCTGATGCACTAGGTATGACACCTAGATCGGATATGAACTCCTTCGTCCAGACTCCTTCATTTGCTGTTTCCGAAGCAGCTATGTATTTCGCTTCACATGTAGATCCCGCCACGACACTCTGCTAGGAACTGCACCAACTGACAGCTCCACCATTTAATAAAAATATGTATCCGGTTTGTGACTTAGAGTCATCCGGATCAGTGTCAAAGCTTGCATCGACATAACCGTTTACGACGAGCTCTTTGTCACCTCCATACACGAGAAACATATCCTTAGTCCTTTTCAGGTATTTCAGGATATTCTTGACCGCTGTCCAGTGATCCACTCCTGGATTACTTTGGTACCTCCCTGCTAAACTAATAGCAAGGCACACATCAAGTCTGGTACACAGCATTGCATACATGATAGAGCCTATGGCTGAAGCATAGGGAACACCTTTCATTTTCTCTCTATCTTCTGCAGTGGTCGGGCATTGAGTCTGACTCAACTTCACACCTTCTAGGACATGCAAGAACCCTTTCTTTGCTTGATCCATTTTGAACTTCTTCAAAACTTTATCAAGGTATATGCTTTGTGAAAGTACAATTAAGCGTCTTGGTCTATCTTTATAGATCTTGATGCCCTATATATAAGTAGCTTCACCGAGGTCTTTGATTGAAAAAAATCTTATTCAAGTATCCTTTTATGCTATTAAGAAATTCAATATCATTTCCGATCAGCAATATGTCATCCACATATAATATCAGAAATGCTATAGAGCTCCCACTCACTTTCTTGTAAATACAGGCTTCTCCAAAAGGCAGTATAAAACCATATGCTTTTATCACACTATCAAAGCGTATATTCCAACTCTGAGAGGCTTGCACCAGTCCATAAATGGATTGCTGGAGCTCGCACACTTTGTTAGCACCTTTTGGATCGACAAAACCTTCTGGTTGCATCATATACAACTCTTCTTTAAGATATCCATTAAGGAATGCAGTTTTGACATCCATTAGCCAAATTTCATAATCATAAAATGTGGCAATTGCTAACATGATTCGGACGGACTTAAGCATCGCTACGGGTGAGAAGGTCTCATCATAGTCAACTCCTTGAACTTGTCGAAAACCTTTTGCAACAAGTCGAGCTTTGTAGACAGTAACATTACCGTCAGCGTCAGTCTTCTTCTTGAAGATCCATTTATTCTCTATGGCATGCCGATCATCGGGCAAGTCAACCAAAGTCCATACTTTGTTCTCATACATGGATCCCATCTCAGATTTCATGGCCTCAAGCCATTTTGCGGAATATGGGCTCATCATCGTTTCCTCATAGTTCGTAGGTTCGTCATGGTCAAGTAACATGACTTCCAGAATAGGATTACTGTACCACTCTGGTGCGGATCTTATTCTGATTGACCTACAGGTTCGGTAGTAACTTGATCAGAAGTTTCATGATCATCATCATTAGCTTCCTCACTTACTGGTGTAGGAATCACTGAAACTGATTTCAGTGATGAACTACTTTCCAATAAGGGAGAAGGTATAATTACCTCGTCAAGTTCTACTTTCCTCCCACTCACTTCTTTCAAGAGAAACTCCTTCTCTAGAAAGGATCCATTTTTAGTAATGAATATCTTGCCTTCGGATCTGTGATAGAAGGTGTGCCCAACAGTCTCCTTTGGGTATCCTATGAAGACACATTTCTCCGATTTGGTTCGAGCTTATCAGGTTGAATCTTTTTCACATAAGCATCGCAGCCCCAGAATTTAAGAAATGACAACTTGGGTTTCTTGCCAAACCACAGTTCATAAGGTGTCATATCAATGGATTTAGATGGTGCCCTATTTAACGTGAATGCAACCGTCTCTACAGCATAACCCCAAAGTAACACCCACAATGCGGCTATATCTCCCACGTGATGGGGCACGACTTAGAGGCATAGCCGCATGGTAGGTCTGTCGCAAGAGGGGTAATCTTTACACATCCCATGTACTGAATAAGAAAGGGATAAAGAGTCGGCTTACAATCGCCACTTCACACAATACATAAATAATCCATACATCATCCAAGGTACAATCAAAGGTCCGACTACGGAGCCAAAATAAAGAAAGAAAACCCCAAATGCTAGATCCCGGATCATCCCAACTGGGCTCCTCTACTGATCATCCGGAAAAGAAACATAGTAACATCCCGTATCCTCATCGAACTCCCACTTGAGTTCGGTAGCATCCCCTGCACTGGCATCATCGGCACCTGCATCTGTTTGGAAGTATCTGTGAGTCACGGGGACTCAGCAATCTCACACCCACGAGATCAAGACTATTTAAGCTTAAGGGTAGGAAACGGGTAGTGAGGTGGAGCTGCAGCAAAGCACTAAGCATATATGGTGGCTAACTTACGCAAAAGAGAGCGAGAAGAGAAGCAAAGCATGGTCGAGAAGCTATAAGTGATCAAGAAGTGATCCTGAAGCTACTTACGTTCAAACATAACACGAGACCGTGTTCTGTTCCCGGACTCCACCAAAAAGAGACCATCACGGCTACACACGCGGTTGATTCATTTTAATTAAGTTAAGTGTCAAGTTCTCTACAACCAGACATTAACAAATTCCCATCTGCCTATAACCGCGGGCACGGATTTCGAAAGTTCAAACCCTGCAGGGGTGTCCCAACTTAGCCCATCACAAGCTCTCATGGTCAATAAAGGATATTCCTTCTCCTGGGTAGACCCGATTAGTCTTGGAATCCCGGTTACAAGACATTTCGACAATGGTAAAACAAGACCAGCAAAGCCACCCGATGTGCCGACAAATCCCGATAGGAGTCGCACGTATCTCGTTCCCAGGGCACACCGGATGAGACATCCTACGAGTAAAACCAACCCTCAAGTTGCCCCGAGGTGGCCCCGCGGTCTACTCGGTTCGGACCATCACTCAGAGGAGCACTGGCCTGGGGGGGTTTAAAATAAAGATGACCCTTGAGTCTACAGAACCCAAGGGAAGGTATATGGTGGTAGGTAGGCAAATGGTAAAACCAAGGTTGGGCCTTGCTGGAGGAGTTTTATTCAAAGCGAACTGTTAAGGGGTTCCCATAACACCCAACCGCGTAAGGAACGCAAAATCAAGGAACATAACACCGGTATGATGGAAACTAGAGCGACAAGAATGGAACAAAACACCAGGCATAAGGCTGAGCCTTCCACCCTTTACCAAGTATATAGATGCATTAAAGTAAACATGATATAATAATGATATCCCAACAATATCGATGTTCCAACATGGAACAAACTTCATCTTCGCCTGCAACTAGCAATGCTATAAGAGCGGCTGAGCAAAGCAGTAACATAGCCAAACAACGGTTTGCTAGGAAAGGTGGGTTAGAGGCTTGACATGGCAATATGGGAGGCATGATAAAGCAAGTGGTAGGTATCGTAGCATAGCAATAGAGCGAAACAACTAGCAAGCAAAGATAGAAGTGATTTTGAGGGTATGGTCATCTTGCCTGCAAAGTTCTCAGAGTAGACGAAAGCTTGATCCTCATTAGCGTACTCAACAGGTTACTCGATCACGTACTCGTCTCCCGGCTCTACCCAAAGCAAGAACACAAGCAAAGGACCAACAATCAATCACGGTGCAATGCACAAGCAATATGATGCAAAACATGGCATGACATGCGGGATGTGATATGCAATGCATATGCGTGCTTCGGAAGGGAAAGAATGAACAAGGAATCAACTTGGCAAACCAAGTGTGCTGCTAGAAAGATGAGATGATTTTGGTCGAAATCGATATAAAGATCACCAGAATCGGATGCACGGTTTGCAAATGGCAAGCAAAACAAGAATGGCACAATTCTGCGATTAATAGCACGATGCCATATAGAATGCAACAAGAAACTAAGCTACTATACTGCAACATAACAACAAAGCATATGGCAGTGATGTACTCAAGATGCTTGACAAAACATGAACACTGAGCTACGGCTAAATCACGCAAGAGCAGGTTCAAACAAGCATGGAAATAGTGCAAAAGATATCAGCTTCACAGACTTAGTGAAAATACTAACATGCTAGGAATAACATCAGGAAGCCATGTTTAGAGAAAGCAAACAACATGTTACATGAAAATAACATAGCAAACAAAGGCATTGCATGATTCTACTAAATGCATAGATCAAAAGTCCCTTACTGATCATGAGCCAAAAAGGCACAGAAGATATGATGGCACCCATGTAAACATAGCAAGTTTTATTAACAGTTTCAGACTTAGCAGAAAAATAGAGCATGGCATAATCAGAGTTATGAAGGCAACTTTGCGAGCTCAAATCACTCATCAAAAAGCATTGCATGACAAAACAAGCATGGCAACAGCAAGTGGACATGTTCATGACACTAACCATGGCAAGAGCAAGTTCATAGCATGCATGGATCACTAACAACAACCATGGCAAAATTGATTAACATGTAAACAATCTGCCAGGAACATTTTTTAGCAAAAGTAGATCAAAATTAAGGCATTCTATGGCACTCCATAATTGCAAACAGGGCCATGGATGGATAGAGCATAACCATATGTCCAAAAGACCCTTACTGAAGATACTCAAAACAAGCATGGATCTCACTGTAGCATCAAATTTACATGGCATAAAAATAACAGCAGAACAAGATTTAGCAAAATCCTAAGTCCCTGAAATCAGCAATATCTCGAAGCCTAGTTTGCATGCTTGTGCTAGTCACCACATTGATCACAAAAATACATGGCAAACACCCCTATAAAGATGGCATGGCATAGTTCAAAACACATGTAGGGCTCATGCCCATATGAAGCACACATCAAATGTGACAAAACTGCCAAAACATCAAAATCTGATAAGTAACAGGAGTAAACATTTTATAGCACTCTTGCATCAATGATTAGGGCATCAAGATGGACTCAAACAAGCATGTCACAATGGAATGAAATTAAGAGCATCTCCCAAAGAACATTTTGATATCTCATGCGCATGAAACAAAGCTACGGTCATGGAGTTATGGCATGAAGAACAGGGGCATAAAATTTATCACAGAAAAGACAGTCGAAAATTAGACCTCTAGATCTCAGATCTAGGGCTCGTGCAAGCTTGCCGATGTTGACCGAAGATGTCGCCGGAGAAGGAGAGGGTGCTCGCCGGAGAAGGACGGGGCGGCGCCGGAGCTCCACCGGAGGAGGCGCTGGAGGAGGAGAAGACGGGCGGCGGCGGTGACGGAGCAGGGCGGCGCACGGGCGGTGACGGCCGGCGTCAGAGCCGCGGGGAGCAGCGCCGGCGAGGTGGCGGCGCGCGACCGGCAGTGGAGGCGCGATGCGCAGGCGGCGAGGGGACCGGGGGCGCGCGGGGCCGGCGGCGCCGAACCAGCCCCGCAGGGGCCGGCGATGGGCTCGGTGGGCTTCGGCGGCGGTAGGCGCGAGGAGCCACGTGTCACGCGTGGGTTGGGCGTGGCGGATGCGGAGGACGTGTCCGGCGCCGACGGATGCGTTCGGTGGCGGCAGGAGGAGGATTTTAGGGTTTCGGGACCCGAATTTGGGGGGTGCACATATTTATAGCTAGGAGGAGGTAAGAGTGTCCAAATGGAGTGTAGTTTTTGCCCACACGACCGTGATCCAACGATGGAGGACATGTGAGTGGTTTGGATGGGTTATTGGGCCGTTTTGTAGGGGTGTTGGGCTGCAACACACATGAGGCCTTTACGGTTACCCGGTTAACCGTTGGAGCATCAAACGGACTCCGAATGGCACCAAATTTGACAGGCGGTCTACCAGTGGTGTACCAAGGCCGCTTGGCAAATCTCGGTCCATTCCGAGAATGTTTGGCATCCGCTCAGAAAAGAGACAAAAGGGGTACGCCGGTGCACCTAGGAGTGTCGGATTACAAAACGGACAACGGGGAAAATGCTCGGATGCATGAGACCGACACGTATGCAAATGAGATGCACATGATGACATGATATGAAATGCATGACACGAACAAAATGCAAAACGAAGACAAAACCCCACCACGAAGGGAATCTCATAACTTAGAACCGAAAAAGGCAAGAGTCGGAGTTACAAATATGGCAAGTTACATTCGGGGTGTTACAACACTCTACCACTACGAAAGGATCTCGTCCCAAGATCTAGGACTGAAAGAACTCTGAATATTCAGAACAGAGGTGGTCCTCGCGTTCCCAAGTGGCTTCTCGGTCAGAATGGTCTGACCACTTCACTTTCAGGAATTTGATAGACTTGTTACGAGTCTTGCGTTTGGTTTCTTCAAGAATAGCAACGGGATGCTCATGATAAGACAGGTCTTCTTGGAGATCAATCTCTTCAAAGTTGATGGTGCGCTCAGGAGTCTTGAAGCACTTGCGAAGCTGTGACACGTGAAACACATCATGCACATTTGTGAAGTTGGAAGGAAGCTCAAGTTGATAGGCGAGATCGCCTCTTTTGCCAATGATCTTGAAAGGACCCACATATCTAGGGGCAAGCTTCCCTTTCATACCAAAGCGACGAGTACCTTTCATTCGAGAGACGTGGAGGTAGACATGGTCTCCGATCTCAAAAGCCAAGTCACGGTGCTTCCTATCATAGTAACTCTTTTGGCGCAATTGCGTGGCTTTGAGATTTTCACAGATGACTTTGCACATTTCTTCAGCCTATGTGATTAAGTCATTGCCAAGAAGTTGGCGTTCACCAGTCTCTGACCAATTAAGAGGAGTACGACACTTTCTGCCATAGAGAATTTCGATTGGGGCCTTGCCCGAACTCGCTTGGGAACTGTTGTTGTATGAGAACTCGGCATATGGAAGACAAGACAATCTTCCCACTTCACACCGAAGTAAATGACACAAGCCCTAAGCATATCTTCAAGGATTTGCTTGACTCGCTCGACTTGGCCACTAGTTTGAGGATGGAAGGCTGTGCTGAAGCGAATGTTGGTGCCCATGGCCTTCTGAAAGGAGTCCCAGAACTTAGAAGTGAAGATGCTTCCATGATCTGAAGATATCAATTGCGGAATGCCATGCAAGGAGACAATCCTGGAGGTGTATAGCTCTGCCAACTGAGTTGTTGTGATAGATTCTTTGATTGGAAGGAAATGAGCCACTTTAGTAAGCTTGTCGATGACAACGAAGATAGCATCATTTCCGTGCTTGGACTTGGGAAATCCAGTCACGAAGTCCATCTCAATATGGTCAAACTTCCATTCTGGAATAGCAAGAGGCTGGAGGAGACCAGCTGGCCTTTGGTGTTCTACTTTCACTCTTCTGCACACATCACATTCATTCACGAACTGAGCAATTTCTTTCTTCATTCGAGTCCACCAATACGACTGCTTGAGGTCATGATACATCTTTGTACTTCTAGGATGAATGGATAGAAGGGAATTGTGCACCTCGTTCATAATGACTTTCCTTAGATCACCTTTAGGAACCACAGTTCGATCCTCGAAGAATAGAGTGTCTTTGTCATTAATGCGATAGCACTTGTACTTGGGTTGGCTCTTGGCAATCCCATTTTTCACCTTCTTCACCATGGCATCAAGAAGTTGTGCCTCACAAATTTGATCTTCCGAAGTAGGAGAGACTTGGAGGTTGGCAAGAAAGCCTTGAGGAACAACTTGGAGATTCAGTTCGCGGAAAGCTTCACAAAGGTCCGGTTGGAAGGGCTTGAGAATTAAGATGTTGCAGTAAGCCTTCCTGCTCAAAGCATCCGCAATGACATTGACCTTGCCTGGAGTATATTCAATACTCGGATTGTATTCTTGAATCATTTTGACCCAACGAGTCTGCCTGAGGTTGAGGTTGGGTTGAGTGAAGATGTACTTGAGGCTCTTTTGATCAGTGAAGATGTCCACTTTCCTTCCCAACAAGAGATGTCTCCACGTTAATAATGCATGGACAACTGCCGCCAACTCGAGGTCATGAGTGGGGTAGTTCTTTTCATTGGGATTCAACTGGCGAGAGGTATAGGCCACAACTTTCTTCTCTTGCATTAACACAGCACCGAGACCTTGCAGGGAGGCATCACAGAAAACTTCAAAAGGTTTGGATTCATCATGAGGAGTCAAGACAGGAGCTATGACTAACTTCTCTTTGAGGGTGTTGAAAGCCACATGACATTCAGGCGTCCAGACATACTTTACATGCTTCTGAAGGAGGTTGGAAAGTTGCAATCTTAGAGAAATTCTCAATGAATCTTCGATAATAGCTTGCAAGCCCAAGAAAACTGCGGAGCTGCTTGACATTCTGAGGAGGTTCCCAATTCACAATTGCAGACACCTTCTAAGGATTAACAGCGATGCCTTTGGCGGAGATGATATGACCAAGGTAAAGAACTTCGTCAAGCCAGAACTCACACTTGGAAAACATCGCATAGAATTGATGCTCTCTGAGTTTGTCGAGTACCAATCTCAAATGCTTGGCATGATCCTCCTTATTCTTGGAAAATACCAAAATATCATCGAGATACACCAAGACGAAATCATTTGTGTAAGGGTTGAAGATGAAGTTCATCATGCGAGAGAACGTTGGAGGAGCATTGATAAGGCCGAAAGATATGACAGTATATTCATAAGAACCATAGCTTGTTCTGAATGCTGTCTTGGGGATATCTTGTTCATGAATGTGAATCTTATGATAACCCATACAGAGGTCAAGCTTGGAGAAAACTTGGGCACCTTTGAGTTGCTCGAAAAGCTCATTGATGTTGGGAAGTGGGTACTTGTTTATTGTTTTCTTGTTCAATGGACGGTAGTCGACGCAGAGTCATTCTGTTCCATCCTTCTTCTTGACAAAAAGAACACCACAACCCCATGGAGATGAACTCAGTCTGATCAAACCTATTGGGAATATAGCTACCAGGTAAGACCCGCCCAGGAGGGGCCGGGTCAACCCTGACGACGGGTTACAAAAGAAGCCAAATAGTATTTAAGGCTACAGTTTATTAAGACTTGTAGAAGGCTTAAGCCAGAGTCGGCTTAAGGCCCAATATTATAAACCGTCGTATGTAAAGAAAGATTTGTAAAGAAAGGCATACAAAGAAGTCACCAAGCCGGACACGTTTTATGAACCGGCCGGGACTCTGTAGGCTGTCGGGCGTCAACCCGTGTATATAAGGGGACGACCTGGTGGCGGCTTAGGTCAAGAAACAAGAGATCGATAACCAAGCCCGGCGGATTAGCCTCTTGGTGATCAAAACCCCAGCAATTCCAACACAACTAGACGTAGGCTTTTACCGTAAGGGGCCGAACTAGTATAAAACCTCTCGTGTCCTTTGTCCCGATTAACCCCTAAGCTTCCTAGTTGCGATGGCCCTACGACTAAGTCCTTTTGCTAGGACATCTGTCGTGACAATTCCAGGACAGTTGGTGCCCACCGTGGGGCCAGCGCATGGTGGATTTGAGTTCTTGAAGGGCAACTTCAAAGGGCTCAAGGGATACGCTATGGGCCGGATGACCAAGAGTCATCGCGGCAAGCTCTACATCGACAATGAAGGCTGGGGCCCCGAGGCCGGCTCAATTGAGTACGGGTACTGGGTCCCCTTCGGTGGAATTCATGTCTTCATTGGCCGAATCGGAGAATCGAGACGGCTCAGCGCGCGAGACCCGCCCGGGCCCGACCCGCCATAACGCATGCCTTTGTGGGTTGCATCCATGGAGGTGAATACTCGGAAGGATCAGTGGATGGCGGTGAGACGGCCATCTGTTCTGACGCCACATCATCAACAGGCGAGACGGATTCTTTGTATCAGCTGCAGGATGGCATGCTTGGGGGTTGTTCCGATGGCAGCAGTATTCCGAACCCCTTTGAGCCGCCGAATCGAGTCGGAGTCTTCATGGCCGGCACTCAGCCTGGGCAGAACTCCACGGCTGCTGGAGCAACAACCACCAGGTCGGCAGCGCCCGGGTCGGGAGACCCCGCTCACCCTCCGGCTCAGATGCTAATGGACCTCATGGATAAACTGACGGCTCTGTTGACTGCCGTGGTGGAGCCGGCGGGTAAAGCTCAGCATGACGCGGAGGTGGCACTGGTACGCGAAGAGATGGCACAGGCCAAGGAAAATTTAGCAGCATAAGAGGTCAGGATGGCCGCGGAACAAGCGGCTTTGGACGCTCGTGCTCAGCAACTTCAAGCAGAGACTTTCCGACTCTCGGTGGATCTAAACGCGTCAAACGAGGTCATGAGGAGAAGGCATCAGAAAACTCAGTCGCGTCTACCTCTGACGCTCGATCCTAGGAATCATTTTCACACACCCGGGGCCGGTCCAAGTAACCCACCGGAGGCAAATCGGATCACGACACCCGGAGCGGCGGTTCAGCTGCGGGCCATGGAGCCGCCTCGTATGAATACCGCTCCGCCTCATTATACACCAATACCACTGGGTCACTTTTCCAATCCTTTGGAGAATCTCATTGTTGTGTCGGCTCGTTTGCCGGCTCTCCCGATGGAAGGCGACTCTCTGACAGCAATCGAAACACGAAGGGTGCGAGAACTTCTTCAGACGGCTCTCGCACAGCAGGAAGCGTACTCTTACAGTCGAGACAGGATCCACTCAACCCCTCGCCCAAGCTGGAGCCCAAGCTACAGCAGGCATATGAACTCAGCTGAAATGTCAAGCAACGCTCAATGCCGTAACCAACCGCGCAGGCATGAGCCGACACAGGGTGGAGCCCTTAACTTGGCGGATCAGGAGAGGATCTGTCAAGTGGCTGAACGGGTGGTTCTGGCAGTTGAGCAGGTGGCTCATCAGGCTTTTCTGGCTTATCCAGAAACCTCTATTGAGGCAGGAGTAGCCACAAGAACAGGAGGTGTCCCTTGCCTGGTGCCGGCTATACATAATGAGCGCTTGCCAAAAGACTTCAAGGGGCCTCATAAGGTGCCTAATTACACGGCCTACTTGTAGCTTGGGGCCTAGATTGAGAGTTATGAGATGGCGATGGAGCTGTTGGAAGTCAGCGATGCAGCAATGGCTAAGTATTTCACTATGATGTTGGATGGAACGGCTCGCACTTGGTTGAAAGGTTTGTCCCCCAATTCCATCGGCTCATGGGCGGAATTAAAAGCCCGGTTCATTTAGAACTTCAAGGACACATGCAAACAACCTATGTCAATCATGGACCTGACTAATTGTAAGCAAGAGGAAGGTGAGTCCACAACCCATTGGGTGCGCCGGTTCAAGGAGATAATGCATTCATCTGATAAGATGGATGCCGGCTCGGCAGTCTTAATGTTGGAGAAAAATTGTCGTTTTGAACCTCTGAAGCAGAAGCTGGGGCGGCTCAAGCGTGACTGCAATGACATGGGCCAGTTGATGGCGGCTCTGGTCAAGTATGCTGATTCTGATAGTACCAAGGATACCGTGTCTGATGAAGAAAAAACAGGGAAGGGAAAGAAGAATGGCAACGGCAAGGGTCACCAGCATAACCCGGCAAATCAAGGAGGTAATAAACGTAAGGCTGATGAATTTTTGGCTAACACCAATGCACAGGGCAACAATCAACAACGCAAGGGTAGGCAACCCCCTCGGTCAGGCAGGTCAAGTCCCACCCTTGAGCAACTATTGAATGAACCTTGTCCAAGACACGACACCCGGGAGAAGCCAGCCACCCATCTGTGGAAGGACTGTACAATCATGAAGGCATTTAAAAATTCAAACACATTTAATGGAAGTCACGGGCCTGGTGGCGGTTCAGGCGGAGGCGGCTTTCATGGACCGGGCACCGGTTCAGGTGGATGCGGCTTTCACGGTCATGGCCATACAGGGAACCAGGGAGGTTATAATCCACAACCCGGCCAAGGTAATCAGCAGCAACAGTCCGAATATCAGAGCAACCCAAAACAGTTGAATAGTGGGCAGTACCATGTATTTACCACTAGTTTATGCAAGAGGGACCAGAAGCTTGATAAGAGGGCTGTCAATGCCGTTGAGCCGGCGATTCCACGTTATTTGAGATGGTCGGAACAACCTATTGTGTGGAGTAGAGAAGATCATCCTCCCCGGGTTGATAATCCGGGTCACTTAGCCTTG
This sequence comes from Triticum aestivum, assembly GCF_018294505.1. NCBI lineage: Eukaryota > Viridiplantae > Streptophyta > Magnoliopsida > Poales > Poaceae > Triticum > Triticum aestivum. Next base: position 557,293,687 of record NC_057800.1, on the reverse strand, counting down.
GTAGTAGCACCTCGGGTTGGTGGATATAAATTCACTAAAGTGCTCATGGATGGAGGCAGTAGCATCAACATCCTCTACTATGAGACATTCCGTCGGATGGGGTTGATTGATAAGAGTCTTAAGCAATCTAACACTGTTTTTCACGGTATTGTGTATGGCAAGTCGGCATACCCAGTTGGTAAGATTGAACTGGAAGTAGCCTTTGGGGATGAATATGATTCCAGGGCTGAGAAGTTAACTTTTGAGGTGGTTAAGATCAAAAGCCCATATCATGCTTTGTTTGGACGGTCGACTTACACCAAGTTCATGGCTCGGCCGTGTTATGTATATCTCTAGCTCAAGATGCCGGGTTATAAAGGCACCATTACAGTACATGGAAGACGGAAAATAACCCTGGAGTTTGAAGAAGGAGATGCCGCTTATGCTGAGTCTGTTTGTGCAACAGAGGAATTAAAGTTTATAAAGATAATGTTGACCCGGTAGACATGACGTCTTTAAAGAAGCCAACTACGGAGCATGAACCGGTGTTAAAATTCAAGTCAGCTGATGACACCAAAACATTCAATTTTGTGCCTGGCGACTCATCCAAGCAGTTCATCATCAGTGCCAACTTGGATCCAAAATAGGAAAGCGCGCTCGTCGATTTCATCCGTGAGAACCGGGACATCTTTGCATGGAAACCTTCTGACATGCCGGGAGTCCCGAGAGAACTCGCTGAGCACACTCTTAATATTGATCCGAAGTTTAAGTTGGTCAGGCAGTTTCTCCGACGGTTTAACGAGGAAAGGTGCAAGGCCATTGGAGAAAAGGTGGCCCAGCTCTTGGCGGCCGGGTTCATCATTGAAGTTTTTCACCCGGAGTGGTTGGCTAACCCGATGCTTGTACTCAAGAAGAATGGCACCTAGCGTATGTGTGTGGATTACACCGATTTGAACAAAGCTTGTCCAGCTGACCCTTTTGCTCTCCCTCGTATTGATCAGATCATTTATGCTACGGCGAGTTGCGAGCGTTTGAGTTTTTTGGGTGCATACTCAGGTTATCATCCGATCAAGATGACAGTTAAGGACCAGGAGAAAACAACTTTCATCACTCCGTTTGGAGCCTTCTGCTATGTGTCTATGCCTTTGGGGCTTAAAAGTGCCCAAGCGACTTATCAACGGTGTGTACAGAATTGCCTTCACAATCAGATTGGGCGTAATGTTCATGCTTATGTGGATGATATAGTGGTGAAATCCAGAGAAGAGGAAACCTTGGTAACAGATCTGAAGGAGACGTTTGATAACCTCCGGGTCTACAAGATGATGCTCAACCCGGCCAAGTGTGTTTTTGGAGTCCCGGCTAGCAAGCTCTTGGGTTTTTTGGTGTCTAACAGCGGTATTGAAGCTAACCCGGAGAAAATTAAGGCAATCACCTCCCTGGCCAAACCGGTGTGCATCAATGACGTTCAACGGCTGGCGGGTCGCGTTGCTACTTTAAGCCGGTTCATAAGCCGGTTAGGGGAGAAGGTGATGCCTTTGTATTAGATGATGAAAAAGACGGATGACTTTGTTTGGAGTGATGCTGCAAACTCGGCTTTTGAGGATCTGAAGAAACAGCTTACTGAGCCGCCGGTTCTTGCTGCTCGAGTTGAGAAAGAGCCTCTATTATTATATGTAGCTGCTAACTCACGAGCTGTTAGTGTGGCCATTGTGGTGTAGCGCAAGGAGGCTGGCAAGGAACATCCGGTTCAACGGCCGGTTTATTATGTCAGTGAGGTGCTGATTGAATCTAAACAAAGATATCCACATTGGCAGAAGCTCGTGTATGGGGTGTTCATGGCAAGCCGGAATCTCAAACATTACTTTCAGGGTCACCCAATCATTGTGGTTAGCTCTTCTCCTTTGGGAGACATCATTCAAAATAGAGAATCTACTGGATGAGTCGACAAGTGGGCCATTAAACTTGGGTCTCATGGGTTGAAGTATGTGCCACGTACTGCGATCAAGTCTCAAGCGTTGGTTGACTATATTAATGACTGGACAGAGATGCAGATGCCAGAGGAGAAACCAGACAACACATATTGGACGATTCACTTTGATGGGTCTAATAGTTGGAAGGCTCGGGGCTGGAGTTGTTTTAACTTCCCCTCGAGGTGAAAAGTTTTGTTATGTGTTGCGATTGATGTTTCCTTGTACTAACAATGCAACAGAATATGAAGCCTTGCTCCATGGTCTTTGAATGGCTAAAGAAATGAGTCTGAGCCGGGTCCAGTGTCTTGGCGATTTAGATTTGGTGGCTCAACAGGTGTCAGGCAAGTGGGATTCCAAGGATCCTCTCATGGCGGCTTATCATCGTGAAGTCGACGCTGTTGCAGGACATTTTAAGGGTTATCAAGTGGAACACATTGACCGTAGAAAGAATGAAGCGGCCGATGCGTTAAGCCGGTTGGGATCTCAGTGTAAGCCGGTGCCACCTAACACCTTTTTGGATGTTTTGCATAACCCGTCTATTAAGTTACCTACAGAGGAAGATTTGGCCGTTCCTAACCCAGAGGCATAGTTGGTGGTGGCTCTTCACGTCATCCTAGATTGAACAGTACCGTTCTTGTCTTACATGACCCGGGGCGAGTTGCCAGAGGATGAGACCCTGGCCCGACGGATAACACCACGGTCCAAGTCAATGACGATTTCTGACGGAGAGTTATACCATCACAGCGTCACTGGAGTGTTTCAGCGGTGTGTGTCTCCTGAAGAAGGCCAAGAAATACTTCATGAGATCCATGAAGGGGATTGTGGTCATCACGCCAGGTCAAAATCTCTTGTGGCAAAAGCTTTTCGTCATGGTTTTTACTGGTTGATGGCTCACGCTGATGCAGAGGATCTGGTCAATAGGTCTGATGGATGTTAAAAATTTGCACGACGAGCGCACGTGTCGGCTCAAGAGTTGCGGATGATTCCAATCACTTGGCCGTTTGCAGTCTGGGGGCTTGACATGGTTGGACCTTTCAAAAGGTCTAAGGATAAAAAGACACATCTTTTAGTGGCAGTTGACAAATTCACAAAATGGGTTGAGGAAGAGCCAGTGAGTAAGTGTGATGTAGCCACGGCGGTTCAGTTCATGAAAAAGGTGATCTTTTGCTTTGGTTTTCCACATAGCATTATCACTGACAATGGCGCTAACTTATCCCAAGGGGCTATGGAGGAGTTTTGTCAGCGTGAGCATATCCGGCTTGATTTTTATTCTGTAGCTCACCCTCAATCCAATGGTCAGGCTGAGAGAGCAAACCAGGAAATCTTAAAAAGGTCTCAACCCCCGGCTTATGGTTCCCTTACAATGGACGCCAGGTTGTTGGGTGGAGGAGTTACCCTCAGTGCTATGGAGTATCAACACCACTCCTAACAGGTCTACAGGTTATACACCTTTCTTCATGGTTTATGGAGCGGAAGCAGTGCTGCCTAGCGACATCCGTCATGACTCGCCTCGTGTGGCGGCTTACGTTGAAGCTAATAACGAACAAGCCCGACAGGATGCACTTGAATTGTTAGATGAGGAGAGAGACCTAGCAGCGGCTCGATTAGCAATTTATCAACAGGACCTGCGCCGTTATCACAGCCGCCGGGTTAAGTCCAGGACTTTTCAAGAAGGTAACCTGGTGCTCCGGCTCATCCAGGATCTGTCAGATGCACACAAGCTATCCCCGCCTTGGGAAGGTCCCTTTGTGGTCAGCAAGAACTTAAACAATGGGTCATATTACCTCATTGACGTTCGAGAGCACAAAGACTCACGTAAGTCGGAGGAGGAGACCCGCCGGCCATGGAAAACATTGCTCAACTTCGGCCATACTACACCTGAGCTACCGGCTCTCGTCATGTACATACTTTGAAGTTGTATATACTATGATAAGTAATAAAGCAGGACCTCTATCCTTTTTCTCTTCAAAGGTTATATATCTTTACTATTTTTTATTAAGGAGCTGATCATATTTGAATTTAGCTTAACCTTTCTGGTCCGGCTTATGATCGTATTCAAATCTAGTTGTAAACCTCATGATCACTTGGGGGCTTCCTGTTCAAACATAGGTCATATTCGAACCAAAGAGAACATAGCTGTTGTAACCCTCTTGATCGGCTCAAAGCCAAACTCACTAGGGGGCCTCTTGATTGTATCCGAATCATAGCTTAACACCTCTTGGGCCCGACTTGGATCGTATTCAAATCAGGGTCGTTAAAAACCTCTCAGGGTCATTTGGGGGCTTCCTGTTCAATCATAGGTCGTATTCAAACCAAAGAGAACATAGCTATCGGTACCCTCTTGATCGGTGCAACGCCAAAGCCACTAGGGGCTATATGATCGTATTCGAATCTTAGCTTAACCCCTTTGGTCCGGTTTACTGATCGTATTCGAATTAGAAACCCCCAACTTTCAGTTACAAAGTTAATTTATATTGTTTGCAAACTGCTATTTGCCTTACTGGTTTTTATCGTCTCAATTTTAAACGATCAACATGGTCTTTTTACCGGCTTGACTATTTGACAATAAGCCGCCAAGGCATGATGGTCATCAGGCATGAAGAAGCATTGACTTCTCAAAAAAGGACTGGGTCATGTGAACCGGTGATCCAGATGCAAAAAACATATACATGTATGACTGTTATTGAGAAACGGTTATTTCTGTGTTAGTCAAAGGTTGTTTCAACCTTGTTTCTTCTCACGTCTGGTTCTGTTTTTCTACTATGATAAAATCATTGGTCATGTACCAGGTGTTCTGACCCGTTCAGTGCTAAACCGCCAAGCCAGTTTTTTCCTTTTCTATAGGAATAGAGCCATAATATTACAGAGATAACCATAAATGTGACTCATATATTGACATCAGGAAGCAAAGAGTCACACACGACATCTTATGCACGATGGCATAGGAAAAATATGTAGTTGTTCAAGCTAAATCTATTACAGGGCTTTAAAGAGCCCACAAATATGGTTCTCACTCTTCCCTCGCCGGTTCACCTCCTTCTGTTAATTGGAAGCTGGGATTGGACCAGTCAAAGCCGTTCACGGCAATGAACTCTGCTTCACCATCAATCAGGCCAACCGGATCAACTTCTGGAGCAAACGTATGTTGACAAACTGGTGGGATAAGGTCTGTCACCTTGTAAGAGGGAGTCGCCATCTTCTTATTCTCCAAATCAAAACTCGACTGATATTTGTCAAAGTTGGTCTCATCTCCAAGAACGGTAGCTTGAGGTTGAACTCCCCTCGCAAGCGACGAAGTCATCCTTCTCAAATAGAGACCCGTCTTCCTTCACGGTGGGATACCCCCTAGCTACATCCGCTGGGTCTAGATCTGGCACCCAGGCTTTGGAGCGGCTTAGGGCAGTCAAGGCCCCGACTCTGGCATAGGATCGTTTGACTTCTTGAAACTTGGCAGGTAAGATTGACAATTTTTTCAAGACATCGTTGAGCCGATTGGGTCCTTGGTTGGCAGGAGAGATAGCAGCAAGTGCTCATTGAGCGCCCATGTACAATTGCTCCACCAAGGTATAAATCGCCTTCAATTTGGTCACACTATCTTGGCTCAGATTTTTGCTGCGTGGACCTACGAGTATTAAACTAAGGCTCAGCGGCGGCTTATATTTCGGGTCAAAAGAAGGTATAAAAGATCAGTACAAATGTCTTACCAAAGATGGCGGAAACCATTTGAGACACCCGGTTCTTTAAGTCGGTCAGCTCCGTGGTAACCTCCTCAAGAGCCACTTCACCTTTTTTGGCGTGTTGTGTCAGCAGCGTCTTTTCTTCAGCCCAGGCTTTCTTTTTGGCAGTCAAGCTGGTTTTCAATTTTTCTGTCTCAGCAAGATTCAATTGAAGTTTAGAATCAGCAGACTTGATTTCTGCCTCTTGATCGCCAGCTGGGTCTTTGCATCAGTTAATTGGGAACCCAATTTAGATAGGGCTTTCTACAAAACATACACAGGTGTGACAAGGCTTAAACTAAAGTTCAAAATTCAAGTCTCAAGTACTTTGCACTGCAATACCACTTGACACTTGGGGGCTAATGTCTGCCAAAATAATTTCTTATGTCTCTAATATATTTCAAGTCCCAAGTACCTTACAAAGTAACAGCACTTGGCACTTGGGGGCTAATGCATGATATTCAGAAAGTCTCCCAAGATTAAGCCGGATTACAATATTTGTTGGGTTCGGCAAAAGACAGCTATGAAAATTAAAGTACCGGTTCCTTTATGGTAAATTGAGCCGGCACTTGGGGACTACAGGTGAAGTTTACACTATTTTATTGGACTTTTGAAAAACTTAGAGAAAAAATATCCATCTATATCATAAAGTCTCCAGATCATTCAGGATCATCATCTAAAGACTTGGGGGCTGGCAGAGTATAAGTAAACCGGAGAACATACCTCATATTTCAGCTGAAGTTGCTTGACCATCTCAATCTCTGATTCATGGCTGGAATGAACATTGCTGAGATAGCCGGACAATATGTCATTAGCATTCAGATGACTATAGCACTACAAAAAAATACACTTCCGTGATGATACATGTTTGTCACAGTAGGTCTCTTTTTTGTCATGCATGTACATCCATGACAAATTTATGACAGAATCAAGATAGTCATACCTGTGCGGTCATAGAAGTGTTCCATGACATTACCAAAATTATCATCACGGAAGTGTCCACTTCCATGACGATAAATTGCGCGTCACAGAAGTGCTTTCGTCAAGGGTGACCGACACGTGGCATCCACCATAATGGAACGTCGTTAAGCTATCGGGTCGGGTTTGGGATCCGATAACCCATTAATAGCCCCGACCAATGGGGATTTTCCACGTGTAAAATTAGCATTGGCTAGAGGAAACACGTGTCGGCTCATCGTCGAGATAGATGTCATCCACTCACTGGACAGAAGGTGCCTATGATACGTCAACACGTGGCACGGCCCAACAAGTTTAAATGGGCCAGCCCAACTAAAGGCCCACAAGATTTTGCAGACCATAATGGGCCGGCCTAGCTAAAGGCCCACGAGATTTTGCGGACCATAATGGGCTGGCCCAGCTAAAGGCCCACAAGATTTCATGGGCCATAATGGGTCGGCCCAGGTAAAGGCCCACAAGATTTTTGTGTGCCATAATAGGCCGGCCCAGGTAAAGGCCCACAAAATTCTTGCGGATCATAATGGGATGGCCCATCTAAAGGCCCACGAGATTTCGCCGACATTAATGGGCCAACCAGCTGTAGGCCCACAAGATTTTGAGGACCTTAGTAAGCCGGCCCATTAACTGGCTGCCATGTTTTGGGCCAAATGACGGCCCATATTTGATACGGTCTATTAATGGCCTGCCACGCTCCGGGCCTAATAGTGGCCCATATGAGATCCGACCCGTTAAAAGCCTACCACGTTCTGGGCCAAATTACGGCCCAGATCAGGTCTGGCCCTTTAAGAGGTTTTGGGCCTAATTATGGCCCATATCAGATTCGGCCCGTCAACTGGACACTATGCTTTTGGGCCCACTTGCTAAAGGCCCACTTAGTAATTTGGCATGATATTAGTTTTGGCCTATTAAGGGCTTGTTTAACATTTTGGCCCTATATTAATTTCATCCTGTTAAAAGCCCGTCATATAGTTGGGCCTAACTACGGCCCGGTTTGCATCTGGCCTGCTCGCAGCCGATATCTGATTAGACCAAACAAGGACCGAGACAATTTTTCGGCCTGTTAAAAGCCCATGATTTGATTTGCACAATCATGGGCCGGGGTTCATTTCGGGCTGCTGCCGGCCCGTGAGCTGATTGGCACGTTTCAGGCCCAACCTACATCGTGATTGCATGACGGCCCGATTATGTACCGTAATTTTATGGTTTGGCCGGTTTACTGCGAAGACAGGATATATATACAGTAAAATAACTGCAGCATCGTGAATAAGAAAAAACCTATACTATAACGAAATTATGGCATATTACATCCACTGGGCATCAAAGTTCTCCACTATGATAATAAAGCACAAGCAGACAGCAGATTACATACACTAGGCATCAAAGATCGCCACCAGTGCAAATAAACACGCCGACAAAATAATATACAAAACCCACAGCACTTCAATAGAGTTCATGAAAGGTTGGCCCTGCTGGGGAGTTGCAGCGCAAGCAGCTGAGCAAGATGATGAGACTGTGCTTGTTCAACACTTATATCTTCCTCACTCTGAAAGATAAACAAGCAGACAGATGACAGGTTTTGCACATAAAAGTATCAGTGCTAACAATTTATCACATTTCTTACTGACGAATAAAGTGACACAGTTTAAATTTGCATTAACACAATATGGTATTGTTCAGGTCAAGACATGGCAGGAAATGACATTGTAAAGGAGTAGGCAGCTTCACGACACCACTGGATTACAAATCAAGAACTCATAAGTATCAATGGTTAGTGTGCTGTCAATTTATACCATTTCAGATTGACAAATAAAGAGACGGTTTAAATAATAGTAGAATGATATGACATTTTTCATAGTTAAGACATTGCAAAATATGATATTGTGCTGTAGTGGGTAGGTTCACCACACCACTGGATTACAGATGAAGAACAGAAGCATACATGAAGTGCAAAAGAAGATGACTTGCTCTGTATAGTTTAATTTACATGGTATGAAGAAGGAACTTGGTTGTACAACTGAAAACTTAAATTGAGAAAGGACGAACTTTTGTTTATGAACTACATATAATAAACTTTAAACAAGCAATTTGATGCAAACACCAAAATTAAACAGCTGTTGCAGTCATGCCTAACCAAATATATACAACAAAGTTTGAAGGCTTGAGATGGACAAACTTACATTATTGGTGAAGACATGCTCTATAAAGGCCTTGTCCATGCTGATGGGGGGGGGGGCAATTCAAGAAGTTTACCACAGAATCTTCTTCAAAAGCATTGCCTTTATTCTACATTTTGTTAAGAGTAAATATAGATGTGATAATATACGAAAAAATGGAGAATATTTAAGATAAGATGAAGAGTGATGCTACATAACCAAGTAGCTATAAATGTAAGTGCAGCGATACAGGCAAAAGGTACAGCCAAGAGCAATGCACAGCTAAAATTCTTCAGTACCAACCTTATGGTAAGAGTAAATATAGATCTGATGTGTAGAAAATGGAGGGCGAAGGAAAATAAGCTACAGAGTGATGGTACATGAACAACTACCTGTCATTATAAGTACACTGATAAAGGACAACTTGTACTTACAAGAACAATGCAGAGCTAAAAAAACATTGGCATTGGATATATTCTACACTAATGTAACCATTCATATAGATCAGATAATTTGGAGCGAACAATTGATAAGCAAGCTATCATGCATAGTGCTGTCACATAATGAACCAGGTATGTATGCAAGTACAGTGATACAGGACAACAAGTACTAACAAGAGCAAAGCAGCGGGCAGCATATTTGCGATATCCTGTCGTTCTTGTCAAACCAGAATTGTTCTTCGAGTAGATTTCCTGCAAAAAAGATCCGTAAGGCACATGCAGAAAAGTAGAAGTTCAAATTGCCATGTGATTTCATAGACAGTACCTCATCCTGGGAACGAGACCAGTGCATAACAAGGTTTTTCCATTCAATGTCTTCTAAATTTAGCATAGGAGACTTCACCAGAAATTCGTTTATAGACTTGCCATCAAAGTGTGATTTCCTCAGGTAACACCGATACTGCTGCAATGCTTCATTGAAAAGCACAAGCAAGCTTTGCTCGTCATGACTATCCAGATTGACCCTCACCTAGTTACAACAATGTAATGTAAATCACTGATGTGTTTAATCAGCATAAAACAGGAAAATAATAGCCATGAATAATAGCACTTACACGTAAGTTGGACAGGAAGATGTGAAAATGGTGTTTGTCTTCACAATAATCTTCCCATGATGGGAATATATGCACGTAGTCCCTAACAACATTGAAAGCATTGTCTTTTAAACTGGGAATAAATGGAATGGGGTTCCAATCTGTAGGAATTGGCCGTTTCTGCAGTTGGGATAGGTCTTCGGCCGGTGGACTTGTTGTACTTTTTGCTGGAGTGGGATTTTTCTGTGGTACAGCTGGTGCTATGGCAAATGAAATCGGTATACCTTTTGCTAGAGTGCAGGTCCTGTGTGGTGGGGCTAGTGGTGTGGCCAGTGAAGTATGGGTACAGTCTGCTGGAGTCGGTCCTACGTTTTCTGTCACTGGTTGTACAGCCAATATAAGTGGGATGCTGTCTGATTTCTCCGGCACCACCACGTTTTTCAAGGACTTTGCTGGTGCTCCTTCAGGTTCGGCAATCACCCTCTTCCTTTTTGATGTCTGATGCACAAGAACTATATTTGAGTGAAAAAACATGGTATGATGACAGATGGAATATGTATTGATAATGGATGGGCATGACATCTCGACATATATGATATGTAAACTAAGAAGATGGTGGTGCAACAAAGTAGAAGAAATGCAAGACAACATATGCAAGATACCCGCAATCAATAAAACATTGCCAAATTAGAACAGGAACCTTGATGGGTGAACAAGACATGCCATCTGCCTTTGACTCCTCGAGGTTAGAATAGTCATTAGGATGATATTCTGAACAAGAATCAACGGGTGGGGAGCATATGAGTTTCATTGCATCTAGAATGTCACTCAATGCCTTGGTGCCAATTTTGTAAGTCATCGCAGTGTTTAGCTTCAAGAGTGGACTGCTGCTAGTGCGACACAAAGCAGCTACATAGATCATAGTGTAGATATAACGGGAAAACCATAAGCATCAGAGTAAAATCAGCAAAGTGGAACTTGCTGGAATATATGTGCTAGTATTGCCAGTACGGCTAGAAAGGCTTCGGATACCAGCTCTCTTCAAGTGAAGGTGCGGTACTATTAATATCAATGTAACTCTCAAAGGCGACACAGCTCCCCGCATTTCATTGCTATTCTTATGGGATTCAAGTGGGCAGTCCACTACAAATCATATTCCTATGTTTACAAGATCCTACGAATCAAAGAGGCTCAAAGTGTCCATCACAACCGACCGTATAGACCTCTACACTGCAAATGTCCCTGCTCATCTTCAGTACAAGGAACATACTGTACTACTATCATACTCCCTCCGTTCCAAAATATAAGTCTTGGTAGAGATTTCCACTATGGATCACATACAGATGTATCCAGGTACATTTTAGAGTGTAGATTCACTCATTTTGCTCCATATGTAGTCCATGGTGGAATCTATACAAAGACTTCTATTTAGCAACGGAGAGAGTACATATTAAAGAAGAACGGGAGAGGAACATGGTAAAGAAGAGCAAGCAGATTTTGGATAATAAAATGTTGGTTGCACAGTGCCCACACATGATGAACCAGAGCGCATTAAGAATGCAACTCCTAGCTGTCTCTCGACCATTTTAGGCGGTTGGATGAAGATCCTGCGTCTCCTAACCCTTCTTCTTCCTCGTCTCTGATTCTTCCCATACAGAACACCGCACGGGCCGCCGGCCAGACCACCGGCCCCCATCGCCTGTGTTTCTCCACCACCCCCACCCCCACCCCACCCCCACCCCAACCCCCACCCGCGTCGAGTTTTCTTCGTTCGGCGAGGCCCCACAACCACCCGAGCCCCTTCGATCGCACCGGCGAACTCCGGCGAGCTCTGAAAAATCGACTGACCCAATTTTGAAATTTAGTCTACTGTGATTTAACTAGTGTGGAATATAAAAGGGGAAAACCATAAGCATTGCGAGTATGGTGTTGAGCATGCCATGGCGGATCTGAAGGTGCAAACTGGACAAAGGCAACTTCACAACCAAGACAAGAAATCAGAGTAAAGCAGTGGCGATCTATTTTCTTCCTGCGATAAATAAGTTGAGCAGATACGAAAGAGTACCGCCTCTGGTGCAGCGCCATGTAGGCATCTGCTGAGAATTTGATGGTGCTGCGGTAGCGATGGATGTCGGCAGCGTGGAAGCAGATCTAGGAGGGTAGACGGTGGCGGCGGGGTGCGGTGGATGAGACGGTCGTAGGAGCGGCGCCGGCAAGGTGGACGACGGCGGGGATGAAGCGAGAGGACGGGATGCAAGGATCCCGGTCCGAAGCCGTGGATGAGAGAGGTCGATCTCTTGTAATGGACGGCGGTGTCGGGGTATCAGCTCCGGCATGGTGGAGGAGGACGCTGGTGGATGGGGTGGCGGACGGAGGAGGGTGGGGTGGAGAGGGTGTTTTGGCGCCCATGGAGTACGAATGGGGAAAAGGGAGGTAGAGAGGAAGGGGGGAACCATGTATTCAGGGCGCGCTTGTCTCAAATGCGAGGAAATTTACAAACTTAGCCCCCATTTCAAATTTCTACTACATCGCAACAACACTAGTCGGTTGGGGATAGGACGGTAATCTTGCATACACTGAATATTTGCCGACGAGAGTTTGTTTTTGGCGCCCACCGTGTATGAATATGAATCGGGGAGGGAGTCGATTTCGGCCGAGGACACACTGTGTTTTGGCGCCCACCGTGTATGAATCCAGGTGAGAGGCGGTTACGTCACGTTTGGGTGAAATTACAAACCTACCCCTATAGAAATCTATAGAAATCCAGCATATAGGCTTTGCGTGGCAGGGATAGGCAGGAGTGATTTCCATCTCGCAGATTTTGGTTCCGGGCGGTTACTGCGACTTTCCCCGCTTTGTTCAAATTTTGCAGAGTGCACGTTTACCGTGCCAACTCAATTCGAATCCCGTTTGTATTCTATTTTTTCGGGCGGGATCCATTTTCAATTGGAATTACACTCTATATACATCATTTTTTATATATACTATCAAAAGCACAACACCATTTATACATAAATATGGTTTACAAATGGCATGATCTCAGATTCATAAGGTTGTATCCATCAATTTGGATTTTCAAATATTTGAAACCACTTTATGTTGAAATCCAATGTATGCATTCCTCGCTAACTGTCTCCAATTAATGTGTGTTTCATGCGGGTTTTTTTTACTTCTCAAACATGTATAATGTGTTTCACACACGCAACACATAGTGTAATCCCGTTTAGACATTAATTGCATATAAACCATGCATTGTTTGTAATTGAAGAATCTATGGATCACCAATATTGAAAAACTATATAACATTACACGTGTGCCCAAATTCAAATGAATTTGCATGTTTGATACACCAATTTGCATTATGATATTATCGATGTCGTGATCTCCAGTTTAAATATTTGAATCCCCTTTAATCCAGATATTCGTCTCATATAGCTATCACTCATGCTTATATAGGACTATCTCTCTGGACCTATACGCGTTCATCGTCTCTCAGGTATCTCTCGTGCTACCTGTATGTCGACAATGATCTTTTATCTTCGTAACACACTGACGGTACTCTCTCCCTCGACCTTCATCACTCTATCTCTCTCTAAGTATATCTCGCTCCCTGCTATGTGTCTCTAACTATGATTCTCCATGTGGAATCTCTTTCTCTCACACAAACACAAAACTTTGTCTCCCGGGGTCTCATTTCTCTCTACTATTCCCATGTGTGCCACTCGCACACCCCTCATACAGAGATGTCTTTCGCTCCTTAGATATGAGAACCTACGACTCTTCCTCATCAATATCTCTTTCTCACACACAAACACAAACTCTGTCTCCCAGGGTCTCATATTTCTCCATTGTTCTCTTGTATGTCGCTCACACACACCCTCCCTCCCTAGAGATATCTTGCGTTCCCTCGTATGTCTCTCTAGCTATCACTCTCGTTGTGAAATATCTTTCTCTCTCGCAGACACAAAACTCCGTCTCTCTGGATCTCATTTCTCTCTGATATCTGTTTGTATGTGACTCACATGCACCCTCTCTCTATCTCTCTCACACTCACACACATAACCCAGCCTTCTGATCCACTCGACTCCTATCTCTAACGCACACTAGCTAGCATCTTTATCTTTCTATTTATCTGTTTCTCCATCAACCTTCTTTCTCGCCCTCACTCTTGATTCCTATCACGCACACTACATATGTTTCTCTCTACATGCAGTCAAGTGCCCTCTCACACACATATATAACTGCACCCTTTGAACCACCCGACGGTCATCTCCAACACGCAAACTAGCGGATGTCCCTCTAGCTAGCATCTCCATCTCTGTATCTATCTGTAGTTTCTCCGTCAACATTTCTTTCTCGCATGGAGTCTTGCTTCCTATCACCCACACTATATATGTCTCTCCATACATATGCATTTATAGGTTGGTCTCTTTTGCACAATCATTGCGCCTCACTCCCTCTGCTCGCCATAGATGCATGCTCCAGCCCACGCCACTATCTCTTAAAGACAAAAACACATGCTCAATTGCCGGGACTTCTTCCATGCATTCTCACATGCATGCATATTGTCATACCAATCCGTCTCTCCCATGTCGTTGATCTTATGACTTATGTCTTCTTTCTTTTATCTCGATCATGCGCGCGCACACACACATCCCACGTATACATGTATACCTCTCACACATGCACGTTCAAGGTCTCTATGTCTCGATACGTAGTTAATTACCCTCAATCCTAACTCCACATCGAATTGTTCTCCTCTTTTGTGCACATAACTTCCGCCTGGATGGGTAAAA
>NC_057800.1:557256915-557278864 GCF_018294505.1 Triticum aestivum | reverse complement strand
CCGAAACCAATAAGACCATCCCTTAGTTTAATTCCCGCCTACATGCACCATCGATATATAGTAGTCTTCCTCGGTGTCTCTCGAACAAACACGTTCTCTCGAAGTCGACTCCTCTCACGCGCACACACCTTCTCCCCCCTCTCTACGGGCATTGTCGGTGTCAAAACCGGTGGATCTCGGGTAGGGGGTCCTGAACTGTGCGTCTAGGCTGGATGGTAACAGGAGGCAAGGGACACGAAGTTTTACCCAGGTTCAGGCCCTCTTGATGGAGGTAAAACCCTACATCCTGCTTGATTAATATTGATGATATGGGTAGTACAAGAGTAGATCTACCACGAGATCGGAGAGGCTAAACCCTAGAAGCTAGCCTATGGTATGATTGTTGTTCTGTATGCTGTCCTACGGACTAAAACCCTCCGGTTTATATAGACACCGGAGAGGGTTAGGGTTTCACAAAGTCGGTTACAATGGTAGGAGATCTACATATCCGTATCACCAAGCTTGCCTTCCACGCCAAGGAAAGTCCCTTCCGGACACGGGACGAAGTCTTCAATCTTGTATCTTCATAGTCCAGGAGTCTGGCTGAAGGTATAGTCCGGCCATCCGGACACCCCCTAATCTAGGACTCCCTCAGTAGCCCCTGAACCAGGCTTCAATGACGACGAGTCCAGCGCGCAGATTGTCTTTGGCATTGCAAGGCGGGTTCCTCCTCCAAGTACTTCATAGAAGATTTTGAACACAAAGATAGTGTCCGGCTCTGCAAAATAAGTTTCCACATATTGCCGTAGAAAGAATAATATTTACACAAATCTAATCTGCTGACGTATTCTGTAGTGTGATATCGCACCACGGCCAAGCCTTTATTCGAATCGTTTTATTGTCCCACCTCAGCGTGTCATGCGAGGCGGTTTCCTTGGCACGTCTCATCGAAGCAGAGATCGTGTCCCCTTATTCCGGGATTCTCATCAATACGGGCATGGGTAACCCAACCACGCCATTGATTATGGCGCTTGGAGATAAGCGAGTTTTACCAGGCTAGTGGGGACACGTAGTTGCGTCCACCCATATAAGGGGATAAGGATCCACCTTTTCACCTACACCGTCTTCCTCCTTTGCCTATCCATTTTCACGCACTCGAGCTCCAGCGCCCAGGTCTGCACTCCCCACCTCAACCTTCTCCAGCCATGTACGGAGCGGGAGGCAAGTGGATGGTCTCCTCCGTCACGGAGGGACACATCAAAAAACTGAGGAAGGCCGGATACTTGTCTAACGACATCGCGTACCGGCTTCCTGAAGAGCGGCAGCTCCTCCCCACCCCAAGGCCCCATGAGAGGGTAGTGTTCCTTCCCCACGTCCTCCGCGGACTGGGATTTCCTATCCACCCATTCATCCGGGGACTCATGTTCTACTACGGCCTGGATTTCCATGATCTGGCCCCGAACTTCATCCTCAACATCTCGGCATTTATCGTCATGTGCGAGGCTTTCCTCTGCATCTGCCCCCATTTCGGCCTATGGCTCAAGACTTCCAATGTCAAGCCGAAGGTGGTGCGCGGCAACCTGGCGGAGTGCGGAGGCGGCATGGTGGGCAAGATGCTCAACGTCTTATGGCTCGAGGGCTCCTTTGTGGAGACCCTGAAGGGGTGGCAATCGGGGTGGTTTTACATCACCGAGCCGCGCGACCCTGAGTGGGTCGCAGCCCCCGAGTTCTGGTCCGGACCCCCAACGCGGCTCATGTCCTGGAAAGAGACGGGCTTGTCGTGGGGTAGCAAAGGAGAGGTGACTAGACTGCAAACGTGCATCCAAACCCTGGTGGACAAGCAGCTCAAGCTTGTCAACGTAGTCCAGGTTATGCTCATCCGTCGGATCCTCCCGTGTCAACAACGGGCCTTCAATCTGTGGGAGTTCAACCTGGCGCAGCACCGAACTCTGAGCAGGCTCTTTGACACAACGTACGAAGATGCCTGGAAGGTGCTTTCCAAGGGCGCCGAGGCTCCGGCATCCTCTACCGAGGATCGCGGATTCAGCGCGCAGCGTCATGCTAGCGCGGTAAGTTGTTTGTACCTTTTACAGGGTATTAGTTTTGCATAGTTTAACCCTATGCGGGATCTAAGCTCCCTTACCTTTGACAGGTTTGGCAGGCGAAGTCCGGACAGATCGACTGTCCGTCTCCTTTGCCCGAAGACCCAGCCGATGCCCGCTTGGCGAAGCTGCTGGTTCCGGCACCCCATGTGGTGCCGGAGAAGAAGGCCATGAAGAAGGCCACGGGGACTCGAAAAAGTGCCCGGCGCCAGGAGGTGTCGGGTTCATCATCCGACGGCTCCAAGGCGCATTCCTCCCGTGAAGACGAGGAGGAGGAAGAAGAGGCCTCTCCCCCTCCAGCGGGAGGAGAGAAGAAAAGGAAGGCCGCCCTCACTAGGGAGGCCGAAAGGTCCAAGGAGGGGAAAACCCTTCCTCCGGACTACTCCACCGACGCCGACGATGGCAGAGAGGAGTGGCCGCTCAGGGCCAATGTCACAGCCCTAGAATATTGTTTGTAAATAGTTGCATCTTCATCCAGGCATCATATTTAAATTTCTGAAACATGAGTTGAGGATTGTTGGAAGCCTCAAAAACTTAAATAAAAGAGGGGCAAAAACCCTAGAAATCTCATTCATTGCTCCAAAATGCTCTTCTTAAATGTTTGATAATTTTTGGTAAGGGTTCTGGTCCAAACCAAAATATTGAACATTTTTAAGGAATTATTTTTGGGACTTTGGATTTAATTCATTAGCTATTTGAATTTGAATTATATTCATATAATTAGAATATAATTTAAATACCCCTGAAATATTTTATAAGCTTTTGGAAAAGTCCATCTAGCATTATAAAATATTCAGAGGAGTTTTTTGGCATTGTTTGAATTATTTTAAAATTCAAAACAGTGGCAAAATAAATTAATAAAAATAAAACAGAACAGAAATATAAAACAAAGCATCTTACCTGGCGCTTACCTGGTGGCCCAACAGGACCGGCCCAGCTAGGCCCAGCCCACCTCCTCCTCACTCCTACTGTCTTCAACCTCCTGCCAGTGGGCAGGAGGGCGTGTGCCCACGGCGCGCCAGCACGCGCACGGCCACCGACGGCCACCTCCTGCTTGCCGCTTCGCCCTGGACTCTCCTGGCATCGCCACGCACCCCCCCGGGCCCCTCTCGCTCTCCCTCCCCCTCATCCTCTCCCCTGGACCCCTCTCTCTCGCCACCGAACACGCCCATCGCCGCCGTTCGCCGTTGCCGCGACCACCGCCACCCCCTCTCCTCTCCGACGCGCTCCCGAGCTCCGCCACGACATCGTCGTCCTCTCCATCGAGTCACGCGGCGCCAGAAGCCCTGCTGCATCTCCAACGCCGCCGTTTCCGACCTCGGGTGCCGGTGATCCCCGCCGTCGATTCGCCGGACCCCGTGCCTCCCCTGCCTCGCCAGTAGCACCAGAAGAACCACGGTGAGCCGCTGCATCGTTTCCCCCATGCCTCGTTGCCTAATTCGCCCCCTAGCCGCTCCCCCCACCGGAGCCGAGACGCTCCGCCGCACGGGCTCGTCGCCGGTGAAGCTCCGGTGACCTTTTGGTCCCACGCATGCGTCCGTTGCACTCGCTGCGTCCCGTAGAGTAAAACTAGCGCGACAACCGTCTTGTTTGCACACTGCAGCGCCGGTCCCGCGAACCCCCGAGCTCCGGCCGCCGCCGGGGTCGATGTCGCGCTCAACTCCGGCCACCCCACGCCCTCTCGTGGGTCCCCCTAGATGCGCGGGAGCACGGGCTCACTCCTGGTGCCCTCAGCGCGACCAGCCGCAGGCCGTAGCGCCGTCCCGAGCAACTCCGGCGAGGTCTCGCCGTCGCCGTGGTCGCCGGCGTCACTTGCTGACGTGGCTGGCTTAGTTAGCCACTAATCACCGCACCGTGTCACTGACACTGGGCCCCACGCCTTAATTAATCCTAGTTTATTTTCTGTTTAGTTTAACTAACCACATGGGCCCCACCCGTCAGCCTTGACCACGCTGACATGGACATTGACCGACCCCACACGTCAGTATTGACCTGCTGACGTGTCTGTTGACCGGCCCCACCTGCCATTGACACTAAGCACCCCCAGTCACTGACCAGTGGACCCCACTGGTCAGGTTTGACCAGCAGCAGCGGCTGTTGACCTGCTGACGTCATAGTGACGCAATGCTGACGCAATAAGTATTTTCTGGATTTATTAATATTCAGGAAATTCCAGAAAATGCCTAAAACTTCTAAAAATCATAGAAATTCAACCGTAACTCCAAATTAAATAAATTATATATGAAAAATTATCAGAAAAATTCAAGGAATCCATCTGTACCATTTTCATGCATGTTAGAACAACTTATAGCTGCTGTTTAGCACAAATCAATTAAAGGGCATTTAAATAATCACATATGGAGTTTGAATTTGAATCTTGTATTCAAACCAACTTCATTTAATCTGTTGCTAGTTGCATTAGCTCAAAACACATTCATTTTGCCATGTCATGATCATGCATCATATTGTGCATTGCATTGATTGTGTTCCCTTCTGTGTTGCCGGTATTTGTCCCCTCTCGATAGACGTGATACCGATGATGTGATCGTTGACACTGATGAAGACTCAATGTTATCTTCAGAAGTGCCAGGCAAGCAAAACCCCTTGTTCATTTCCGATAAAATCCCACTCTCTTGCTCCTGCTCTCTTTTACTGCATTAGGACAACAACGACATATTTGATACTTGCTGCGGTAGCTGAACCCTTTATCCTTTGCATGACCTATCATTGCCACAGTAAATAGATGAAACCCACTAGCATGAGTAGGAGTTGTTTGAGCCCTGATGTGCCTACTCATTCATGCTTGTTGTCATGCCTGCTACTGCTTAGAGTTGAGTCAGGTCTGATTCATCGGGGATGAATCAGAGGTGTGTGAACATGTCCTACGGTGTGTGAGCTAAGCGTGTGAACACGATTTGGTAAAGGTAGCGGTGAGAGGCCATGTAGGAGTACATGGTGGGTTGTCTCAATGCAGCCGTCCTCAAGAACTGAGTTCTGTGTTTGTGATCCATGACCAGTTACTACCACACATTGGGTTCCGGTAACTCGACCCCTCTCGACTTATTAATCAACATGATCTCTGTCCAGGAGTTGCAACTAATTTCTGGTGTTTGTAGGTAGTGTTAGTAGTCTACCAAGTGGCACCCGGTACAGGTGGGCTTGGGACAGACTAGGCACAGTGGCCCGGTGTACCAAGTGGCACCCGGTTGGTGGGCTTGGGAACCCTGCACACATTGTTTGGGGCCGTAAGCGACACCCCGGCCGGATCTCCTTGCGGATGGAACCCGAATAGGCGATAAACCTGGACTAGAGACTTGTTCGGTTAGTCAGGTCGTGGCCGACTCCCTCGCCCGGCTTCCACTTGAAGGTTGCCGAGGTACATGACGTGTACAGGGCGGTAAGTGGTGGGAGCGTGTGTGAAGAAGTACACCCCTGCAGGGTTAACATCATCTATTCGAATAGCCGGATTCCTCGGATATGGAAACTTGGACCCCATTGCATAGTCATAGACAAGTGAAAGTGGATACCCTAAAATACGCAAGATAAGCGTGAGTGCTATGGATGGCGTTCTCGTAGGGAGATGGGAGCGGATCCATAGTGGTGTATTGATATGGTGAATATGTGGACTCGTGTGCGCCACCTCAAAAGAGTTACTTGCAGTCGTAGTTCAGGATAGCCACCGAGTCAAGGCTGGCTTGCTGCAGTCAAACTCCACCATCCCCTTTGTTGATAATGATGCATGTGTAGATAGATCTGATGTAAGTCTTGCTGGGTACATTTGTACTCACGTTTGCCTATTTTATGTTTTTGCAGAGAGACTTCAGTCTCACTAGTAGTTCCGCTTGGACTTCGACGTTTAGCTTGATACCTCAGCTACGATCTTGTGCCCTCGGCAGGATCTGATAGATAGTCAGGCTTTTCAGCCTTTTTCATTTATAGACGTCTGTACTCAGACATGATAGCTTCCGCTTGTGCTTTGATTTGTATGCTTTGAGTGTTGGGTTATGAGACCCATGTTTGTAATATCTCGCTCCTCGGAGCCTATTGAATAAACTACTTGAGTCGTAGAGTCATTTTGTGATGCCATGTTGTATTTGCACATATCGAGCATATTGAGTGTATGTTATTGTAATGCTTGGTATGTGTGGGATCTGACCATCTAGTTGTTTATCTTTAGTAGCCTCTCTTACCGGGAAATGTCTCCTAGTGTTTCCACTGAGCCATGGTAGCTTGCTACTGCTCCGGAACACTTAGGCTGGCCGGCATGTGTCCTTCTTCGTTCCTGTGTCTGTCCCTTCGGGGAAATGTCACGCGATGAATACCGGAGTCCTGTTAGCCTGCTACAGCCCGGTTCACCGAAGTCCTGCTAGCCCAGTGCTACAGCCTGGGTTCACTCGCTGATGACCGACACGTTCGATGCTGGGTCATGGATGCTTGTCCCTGTAAGTTTGTGCCACTTTGGGTTTACGACTAGCCATGTCAGCCCGGGCTCCTTATCATATGGATGCTAGCGACACTGTCATATACGTGTGCCAAAAGGCGCAAACGGTCCCGGGCAAAGGTAAGGCGACACCCGTGGGAATACCGTGCGTGAGGCCGCAAAGTGATATGAGGTGTTACATGCTAGATCGATGTGGCATTGAGTCGGGGTCCTGACAGCGTTGGTATCAGAGCTTGACTGCCTGTAGGATTACCAAGCCAAACTGGTCAAAGTTGAGTCTAGAAATGCTTTAGTTATATGTAAGGGAATTGATTGTGGGATGGAACGTAAGGCTCTTTTTACTCCTTATACCTCATGGCCTTCTGATCTGAGTCATCATCTTATCTTTCCTATGGGGATTAGGAGCTAGGCTATCTCTTCTTTCTATCAGGATCACGTATTACTAGTCCGCAGACGTATAGATTGTTGGGTTAAGCTTGAGTTCAGTTCCTACTACTTCCGTATGTTAATTGTTGATCTCGAAACCTTGATAGTGTGCTTCTAAGTGGTTATGCCACCATTTTTGTGAATGTCTCAAATCTTTTCCGAGTATTTACAGCCGTTATGCTGTCCGAGTCATCCCAGGTTTCTATACAATCTGATGCAATTTGCAAATTCCTTCCTCTGTTTTTGATGTTCCTTTATGCCCGCTCAATCACACTAATTGTTGAGTTAAGGTATTCTATTGCCTTGACATTATGTTGGAGTTACTATTATAACCCTAGGTGTCTTAGGGGATCACCTAGTAATTTAGCCATGATTTGTGTTCCCAGTGTGATGATTCTGGCCATCATTCTCGAAAGCATTCCGTGATGCTACTTAGTAGTAGGTATTCTATTCCTGGGTTCTTGATCCCGAGATTCACCCTACTTACTTCATGTTGATAGTATTTGCTAGTGCCTTTAGGATATTAGTAACCTTTGCGATAGTCCTTGAAGTCCGTGGTATCTTCTTCTTCCAAATACCATGAACTACTTATGGCAGAAGTTCCTCGTTGAACTGAAATATCACCACAGGATTATTTTGATGAGTTCTCCATTAGATATTGTGGCTCTGCCAGTTCTACCTTTCTGCATGGGTTATCCGGAAGAATTATGTTGAACTTCGTTCGACATGCTAAACCATGCATCCACAACTCAGAAATCGTATGTTCCTTTGAGTTGTCCCTCTTTAGTTGTCCTCTGACCCTCGCCTATCAATTGATAGTCAAGAGTATGCGTGCGTTCGTTTATCGATGCCTATTACTCTTGTGGTCCGTCAAGCCATTCTATCATAGAATGATAGGAGAAACAAACTCTAGTACCTCTTCCATATCTAGGATTGGGTCAAAGCAATTGTGCTCCGCAGATCAAAATGCCAGCCCACCTTTTGATTCTGTTCTACCTTGGAGTATTACCATCTTTATATCGGGATTATTATAGGAATTGCACACCATCCTATGAACTCTTGGTACAGTGATACTTCTTGCCATCATTGTTCATTCCTCGGTTCCTGTGTTATTGTAACCGGAATGCCAACAAGTGAATCGTGGTGTATGAAATCAATACTGCTAGCAACTCCATTGCTTGGTAGTTAAATGGACAACAACCTCATTCTTAGCGTGCTGATTATTGAGTCATCATTCTAAGATTGATCGTGCTACCTAGTCCTTATTCCTGGTGCACTCTTCAATCAATGAGTTAGGATAGTGTCAATCCTTGCTTGTTTGATTATGTCGTCTTGCCCTGAACAGCAAGATTGTTCTCAAGCTTAGTAACATACCGGTGGTTCGTGATTTTCCGAAGATCTTCTCGGAAGTATTACCAGGTTGTCACTTGACCGCTATGTTGAGCTCATGATCAAGTTGGTTTTCTTATAAACCACTCTTTCTCCAAGAATCTGTGTTGGATATCCCTGAGCTAGTTGGTTAAGCTAGACAACAACTTGGAGAATTGGAAGATAAAAGTTTGCCTAACTTAGTTCGTTCCAAGGGGATATTCTTGTGTAGTGTGTGCTGAAGAAAGATGATATCGTCATCGATTGGTCCCTGTGATCAGTTATTGGACCTATTGCCTTATAAAAACTTTGATTTGGGTGTGGGCTATCCTCAAATCAAGTCAGAACCAACGATGTTCGTAATGTTGTCTTATTTGTGGGTTTTTCCTCGAGCATACACCATTATATTCTTTGGTCTGACCAATGCTATCACCGTGTCCACTTAGCTATGGAATTCCTTTTAAAAGGAAACCCGGATGAATTGTTGTTGATCCCATTGACAACATCCTTGTCTTCTCCATAATTTTGCTGAACATTAAACTAGTGTTGGAAAACTTTTGAAAGCATTTTCCTCATGCTAGCTCATGGGGTATGTGTTTGATGAAAGGAGTGACTTCCTCTTATACACGTGCATTTGGTGAAAGTTGCCGCCGTGAATTTGAGAAAGTTAATGTTGTTTCCTTTGGAATCATCCCAAATCAGTCATGCACACGTGCAAAGAATTCTGTGGTTTGAAGACTTGCAACCTTCATTCCATATGTGTCCCGAGCACACCAAGCCACTGATTGATTTGTTCAAGGAGAAGAAGTTCCTTCATAAGAGCTAATCATATGACTTATGCAAGGACTTCGTTATCCACGGTGATGGTTCCCAACCAGAACTCGGTAGTGTTTTATTGTAAGACTACCACGTGGTCATGCTTGTCTGGGACAACGTGTTCACATGTTTGTAGCAGAACCAGCTCATGTTTTGGAGCTTACTATCGTAGTTCATTCCCCGAGAATCTCGCAACGTCATCTCGTCGATTTGTGTTGCAAACTTTCGTTTTTCTTCCTAGACTCGATGAGTCTGGAATATCCTGACACCAACCAGATCTGAATCTCAGGCAGATATGATGGTTGGAACATTCTCCAAGAACTATAATATTGGTCCCTCGATAACCGGTAAAGTGGATGTCGTGGCCAACACACCCAGCCGGAAGACCTGTTATTATAATATCTTGATTGAGGAAGTTGGCCACCTCCCCATAGGGACTTCATAGAATTTATCTCCGTAGTTATTCCTTATGGATTCCTGTGCTCCCGAAGTCCGACCTTTTACTTGATGTTCTAGTTATCAAGCCATATCTATGAATGGGTTACACTAGCACATCAAGGGGAACATTAGAAGCGGAGTGCTAAATGTCTCTCGGTCGATCATCCAGATTTTATTTCCTTGGCCTCGCTAAGGTGAAATCTGAGAAGGTGTTATCTTCCTTTGCATCTGCATCATCCATCATCATTCATCGTGGTAGAAAGTTGTGTTGCCAGGATCCTTGACACGGATATTGGTAAAACCCTGATGAATATGGAAATGCTCAAGTTCTTGAGAGCACGCACAAGCGCTACGTGTTATCATCGGCACTAATTGGGATGCTCTCAGTGCCCTCGGCAATGCTGTGACCTTCTCAAACAGTGAGTTCACTCCCTATTGTTGGGTTCTTCCCCAGTTACCAGAATCATTCCCAGCATTTGCATTTTGTTCCCAGCTTGCACCGCCAATGTGCCATTCTACCATGGGTCTCTTCCATTTCCGGTGATAAGCAAAATCATCCATTGCGTTGTCTTCAACAAGGTAATCGACATCATCCAAGTCCGAGTATGCCGTTCTACCGACCCCGCCAATCGATTGCTTGTGATTGCCTTAGGCTGGTATAAAGAGTTTCAATGATCTTTGAATCAAAGGTAATTCTTTTTGCCACTTAAGGGGATATATCTATGAGTCACCATCCCTAAGATGCCTCGTTGTGGTATCATGGCAATCCAACTCCTCGCTACCTTGACAACCGATCACCACATTCTTAAGTCTGGAATTGTTGTCTACCTAGTGAACCTCGTCATCTGCTCCACTCCATCCCTCTAGAGGTGTGCTTCGTCTCTCAGCTCAAGAGATGTTGCTATGCCTCATTCCGAGAGTTAATCCTGAGTTGTTCGACCTTCGAGAAGACCGATCCTTCCAGAGTTTTCCTTTCCTCTTCTTGTCATGATTAGCTGGAGTTCTCAGAGCAAGACTTCAAGGCAATGATGGTGATCGAATCAACGTTCCTATGAAGTGCAACCTGGATCGTGAAGATTGTACTAGTTTGCGTTCCCCCTTCACCTTACCCTACGCTTGAATCTCGGGACGAGATTTTTGTTTAGTGGGGGTGAGTTGTCACAGCCCTAGAATATTTTTTGTAAATAGTTGCATCTTCATCCAGGCATCATATTTAAATTTCTGAAACATGAGTTGAGGATTGTTGGAAGCCTCAAAAACTTAAATAAAAGAGGGGCAAAAACCCTAGAAATCTCATTCATTGCTCCAAAATGCTCTTCTTAAATGTTTGATAATTTTTGGTAAGGGTTCTGGTCCAAACCAAAATATTGAACATTTTTAAGGAATTATTTTTGGGACTTTGGATTTAATTCATTAGCTATTTGAATTTGAATTATATTCATATAATTAGAATATAATTTAAATACCCCTGAAATATTTTATAAGCTTTTGGAAAAGTCCATCTAGCATTATAAAATATTCAGAGGAGTTTTTTGGCATTGTTTGAATTATTTTAAAATTCAAAACAGTGGCAAAATAAATTAATAAAAATAAAACAGAATAGAAATATAAAACAAAGCATCTTACCTGGCGCTTACCTGGTGGCCCAACAGGACCGGCCCAGCTAGGCCCAGCCCACCTCCTCCTCAGTCCTACTGTCTTCAACCTCCTGCCAGTGGGCAGGAGGGCGTGTGCCCACGGCGCGCCAGCACGCGCACGGCCACCGACGGCCACCTCCTGCTTGCCGCTTCGCCCTGGACTCTCCTGGCATCGCCACGCACCCCCCCCCCCGGGCCCCTCTCGCTCTCCCTCCCCCTCATCCTCTCCCCTGGACCCCTCTCTCTCGCCACCGAACACGCCCATCGCCGCCGTTCGCCGTTGCCGCGACCACCGCCACCCCCTCTCCTCTCCGACGCGCTCCCGAGCTCCGCCACGACGTCGTCGTCCTCTCCATTGAGTCACGCGGCGCCAGAAGCCCTGCTGCATCTCCAACGCCGCCGTTTCCGACCTCGGGTGCCGGTGATCCCCGCCGTCGATTCGCCGGACCCCGTGCCTCCCCTGCCTCGCCAGCAGCACCAGAAGAACCGCGGTGAGCCGCTGCATCGTTTCCCCCATGCCTCGTTGCCTAATTCGCCCCCTAGCCGCTCCCCCCACCGGAGCCGAGACGCTCCGCCGCACGGGCTCGTCGCCGGTGAAGCTCCGGTGACCTTTTGGTCCCACGCATGCGTCCGTTGCACTCGTTGCGTCCCGTAGAGTAAAACTAGCGCGACAACCGTCTTGTTTGCACACTGCAGCGCCGGTCCCGCGAACCCCCGAGCTCCGGCCGCCGCCGGGGTCGATGTCGCGCTCAACTCCGGCCACCCCACGCCCTCTCGTGGGTCCCCCTAGATGCGCGGGAGCACGGGCTCACTCCTGGTGCCCTCAGCGCGACCAGCCGCGGGCCGTAGCGCCGTCCCGAGCAACTCCGGCGAGGTCTCGCCGTCGTCGTGGTCGCCGGCGTCACTTGCTGACGTGGCTGGCTTAGTTAGCCACTAATCACCGCACCGTGTCACTGACACTGGGCCCCACGCCTTAATTAATCCTAGTTTATTTTCTATTTAGTTTAACTAACCACATGGGCCCCACCCGTCAGCCTTGACCACGCTGACATGGACATTGACCGACCCCACACGTCAGTATTGACCTGCTGACGTGTCTGTTGACCGGCCCCACCTGCCATTGACACTAAGCACCCCCAGTCACTGACCAGTGGACCCCACTGGTCAGGTTTGACCAGCAGCAGCGGCTGTTGACCTGCTGACGTCATAGTGACGCAATGCTGACGCAATAAGTATTTTCTGGATTTATTAATATTCAGGAAATTCCAGAAAATGCCTAAAACTTCTAAAAATCATAGAAATTCAACCGTAACTCCAAATTAAATAAATTATATATGAAAAATTATCAGAAAAATTCAAGGAATCCATCTGTACCATTTTCATGCATGTTAGAACAACTTATAGCTGCTGTTTAGCACAAATCAATTAAAGGGCATTTAAATAATCACATATGGAGTTTGAATTTGAATCTTGTATTCAAACCAACTTCATTTAATCTGTTGCTAGTTGCATTAGCTCAAAACACATTCATTTTGCCATGTCATGATCATGCATCATATTGTGCATTGCATTGATTGTGTTCCCTTCTGTGTTGCCGGTATTTGTCCCCTCTCGATAGACGTGATACCGATGATGTGATCGTTGACACTGATGAAGACTCAATGTTATCTTCAGAAGTGCCAGGCAAGCAAAACCCCCTTGTTCATTTCCGATAAAATCCCACTCTCTCGCTCCTGCTCTCTTTTACTGCATTAGGACAACAACGACATATTTGATACTTGCTGCGGTAGCTGAACCCTTTATCCTTTGCATGACCTGTCATTGCCACAGTAAATAGATGAAACCCACTAGCATGAGTAGGAGTTGTTTGAGCCCTGATGTGCCTACTCATTCATGCTTGTTGTCATGCCTGCTACTGCTTAGAGTTGAGTCAGGTCTGATTCATCGGGGATGAATCAGAGGTGTGTGAACATGTCCTACGGTGTGTGAGCTAAGCGTGTGAACACGATTTGGTAAAGGTAGCGGTGAGAGGCCATGTAGGAGTACATGGTGGGTTGTCTCATTGCAGCCGTCCTCAGGAACTGAGTTCTGTGTTTGTGATCCATGACCAGTTACTACCACACATTGGGTTCCGGTAACTGAGTTCTGTGTTTATGATCCATGACCAGTTCTGTGTTTATTAATCAACATGATCTCTGTCCAGGAGTTGCAACTAATTTCTGGTGTTTGTAGGTAGTGTTAGTAGTCTACCAAGTGGCACCCGGTACAGGTGGGCTTGGGACAGACTAGGCACAGTGGCCCGGTGTACCAAGTGGCACCCGGTTGGTGAGCTTGGGAACCCTGCACACATCGTTTGGGGCCGTAAGCGACACCCCGGCCGGATCTCCTTGCGGATGGAACCCGAATAGGCGATAAACCTGGACTAGAGACTTGTTCGGTTAGTCAGGTCGTGGCCGACTCCCTCGCCCGGCTTCCGCTTGAAGGTTGTCGAGGTACATGACGTGTACAGGGCGGTAAGTGGCGGGAGCGTGTGTGAAGAAGTACACCCCTGCAGGGTTAACATCATCTATTCGAATAGCCGGATTCCTCAGATATGGAAACTTGGACCCCATTGCATAGTCATAGACAAGTGAAAGTGGATACCCTAAAATACGCAAGATAAGCATGAGTGCTATGGATGGGGTTCTCGTAGGGAGACGGGAGCGGATCCATAGTGGTGTATTGATATGGTGAATATGTGGACTCGTGTGCGCCACCTCAAAAGAGTTACTTGCAGTCGTAGTTCAGGATAGCCACCGAGTCAAGGCTGGCTTGCTGCAGTCAAACTCCACCATCCCCTTTGTTGATAATGATGCATGTGTAGATAGATCTGATGTAAGTCTTGCTGGGTACATTTGTACTCACGTTTGCCTATTTTATGTTTTTGCAGAGAGACTTCAGTCTCACTAGTAGTTCCGCTTGGACTTCATGTTTAGCTTGATACCTCAGCTACGATCTTGTGCCCTCGGCAAGATCTGATAGATAGTCAGGCTTTTCAGCCTTTTTCATTTATAGACGTCTGTACTCATACATGATAGCTTCCGCTTGTGCTTTGATTTGTATGCTCTGAGTGTTGGGTTATGAGACCCATGTTTGTAATATCTCGCTCCTCGGAGCCTATTGAATAAACTACTTGAGTCGTAGAGTCATTTTGTGATGCCATGTTGTATTTGCACATATCGAGCATATTGAGTGTATGTTATTGTAATGCTTGGTATGTGTGGGATCTGACCATCTAGTTGTTTATCTTTAGTAGCCTCTCTTACCGGGAAATGTCTCCTAGTGTTTCCACTGAGCCATGGTAGCTTGCTACTGCTCCGGAACACTTAGGCTGGCCGGCATGTGTCCTTCTTCGTTCCTGTGTCTGTCCCTTCGGGGAAATGTCACGCGATGAATACCGGAGTCCTGTTAGCCTGCTACAGCCCGGTTCACCGGAGTCCTGCTAGCCCAGTGCTACAGCCTGGGTTCACTCGCTGATGACCGACACGTTCGATGCTGGGTCATGGATGCCTGTCCCCGTAAGTTTGTGCCACTTTGGGTTTACGACTAGCCATGTCAGCCCAGGCTCCTTATCATATGGATGCTAGCGACACTGTCATATACGTGTGCCAAAAGGCGCAAACGGTCCCGGGCAAAGGTAAGGCGACACCCGTGGGAATACCGTGCGTGAGGCCGCAAAGTGATATGAGGTGTTACATGCTAGATCGATGTGGCATTGAGTCGGGGTCCTGACAGCCAAGCCCCTGGCGAAATCATAAGTATCCGGATACCAGAGTAATTCATAGTATTCCTTTATTGCACAGCTTTCCCTTATGTCGAATATGATTATGCAGCCCACCCCAAGACCGGCTTGACGCGTCGTCGAGCGGTTCACTGGACTCATCAGATGTGAATTCGCTTCCGACGGCTTCCTCCCCCCGCCCTACGGACGACGCCGAAGTGTTGTCCCAACAGGTTCCAAGCCAGGAGGAGGTGGTCCTGGAGGCGCCACAAGGCGGCCTCCCAGACTCCAGGAGTAAAGGGGATAAAACCCCCCAGGGCTCCAAGTCCGGCTCTAGGCCGGACACTGCTCTGGAACCTTCAAAGGTTCCAGAGTCCGGCGGGCGACCTCCTTCCAAGAGGAGCAAGCCCACCGTGCCGGTGACCCCCGTCCAACCGGAGGCGCCGGACAGTCTGTTGGAGGTACTCAAAGGCACCTCCATCGATGAGGAGCACCGCACCATTATGAGTGCGGTGGTCCAGAAGGTTCAGTCTGCCAAGAGTGGACTAACTGAAGCTTGTGCTAGCCTTTTAACAGGCTTTGAGGTAAGTAAATAATGTGTAAATAATATTACCGCATAGACAGTAGCCCCTGATGCTCTGTTTGGCATTCAGGAAGAAAAGCCGAATAGAGGATCAAATAAAATTCGCAGGAGTCTAACAAAAAGGAGTCAATATGCGTATGCAGGCTTCTCTGCTGGCGTCCGCCGCACTGACTGCGGAAGTGGACACGCTAAAGCAGAATCTCGAGCAGTCCGAGCAAGAGCTCGGGCGTGCCAAGAAGCAGCTCGAGGACAAGGAAGGTACAAAATACCTTGTTTAAATATATATATATATATATATATATATAAGGTGCAATTGCAAAAAATGACAGGATTATCGTGGCTATTATAGGGGCCACGACTGAGGTGGCGACCCTTAAGCAAGCATTGGTCGAGGCCGAGAAGAGGGCGGCCACGGAGCGCACCGAGCGGGAGAAGTATGAGGCCCAGGTTGGCAAGGTGCGGCAAGAGCTCCAGGCTCTCATGAAAAAACATGAGAGTTTGGAGCTTGACTCAAAGACGCGAGTGTCCGAGCTCGCGATGGCTATTGAAAATGCCAAGTCTGCCAAGGCCGAATCCTAGAAGACCCTCCAGGAGTTGGATGCGGTGAAAAAGATAGCGGCAGGTAAGGCATTCTTTATGCAAAGCAAACACATAAATGTGAGTTACTTGTTACTTACCCGAATTCGGAGCTCTCCAGGGGCATTCACAGATCTTCCCCGTAGCGTGTCCGATGCTGCCGCATTCTATCGAGCTGAGGAGGGCAGCTCGACAGGGAAGGTGTTCTGGTCTCAGTATGCTGAGGCCGGACACCTCGTGCCCCTGAGCGACCAGCTGAAGCAACTGGTTGAGCTCCACAAGGCGGCCGAACAGGCCATGAAAGGCCTCATAGTTCGGCTATGGCCTAGAGAGGCTCTGCCTGGGAGCTATTTCGGGCTGGTGCGGCGGCTGGTGGGGGCCTGTCCAAGGCTCGAAGTCATCAAGCGCTCCGTCTGCATTGAAGGTGCCTGTAGGGCCCTTGCCCGTGCTAAGGTGCACTGGGGCAAGCTGGATGCTGAGAAGCTTGTGAAGGACGGGCCACCGCTGGGGAAAGAGCATCGCAAGCCCGAGAATTATTATAAGCATGTTCTGAAGGGTGCCTGCCTTATGGCGGATGAATGTTCCAGGGATGTAATTTTTGAGTAAAACTCGCTCGTTTTGTCCTGTGCACTGAAAACTTGTTCATATGCGCTAAGCAATGCTGTTGGAATTTAAAATATTACCTTCTGTGCGGCTGTTTATCAATTCTGAGAGATGGCGAGTCGTCGGCTTCTGCCCCTGTGCCGCTAGTGCTGGGGTGTTCGGGGATAAACCTGAGCGCTCTTTTTCGCATGTTTGGGTCCTTCGAGGGAGGCGCTCAGCACAACGAACAAGGCAATCGGACTATAATGCGTGAACACTCTCACTTAGCCATAGAATTCTATAATTTTAAATTTCGGCAAAGCCCCTGGTATTCGGAAGA
This sequence comes from Triticum aestivum, assembly GCF_018294505.1. NCBI lineage: Eukaryota > Viridiplantae > Streptophyta > Magnoliopsida > Poales > Poaceae > Triticum > Triticum aestivum. Next base: position 557,261,816 of record NC_057800.1, on the reverse strand, counting down.
CCGAGTTCAGGGTCCTATCCATGCCTTGGCCGGACAGAGCCGACTCCTCGCTCTAAGCGGCATAAGTCTTTAGGGACTCGAAAAACCTCTCGAACAGCGACCAACTCTCGCTTCATCATGACAGTCAGTTTTAGCTTTCTCTACTGAGGTGCTCGACCCAGCTCAACTGGGGCACAATCGCAGTAGTTCTCCTAGTGCTACCTTAGCCGACACAACGGAACGTAAGGCACCAAAACATAGGAGCCGGGCAAACCCAACTATTGACCCAAGACATGATTCGGAGCCGATGCATATAATGCTATAAGTTCGGGGTGCCGCACTTGTTAAAGTGTTCGGATTTCTCACACTATATTGAGGGGTACTAAAGCCCCTGGCGTATTTTGGCCGTACCAAAGTGTACGGGTGCAACATGTCGTTAAGGAACATATATTTATAAAAAAAGTAATGCAAAAATAGACAGAAGCTATGCATTGTTTTATTAAAAAGGGCTGCGATCAAAGCAGAATGATACAAATAATGCGATAAGCAAAAGGTTGGACTATTTAACATGTCCGTTCCAGGGGCAGGCTGCGGAATGGTATGCAAAACAGGTATACTGCTCGTGATAGAGACCACCTGGGAGTTTCGTAATGTGGCATGGCTTGTCTACTTCCCCGATTCTTGCATCATTTGTGCGGCAATTGAACTGCCGAACAGGCTTTCCGAAGAATGGAGTCCTGAAAGTAAGAGAAATTAAAAAATCGGCAGCCCCTGGTGCGGTTTAAGCCGTGTTTTGGGCGTGCCGTGATGGTGCCCCTCCCCCTGTACCCATGGTATTTCTAGAGCGTAGTTATGTACGCGAAGCACTGGCGTCGCATTTTTGCGAGGGCTGGGGTTGGGGCCGTATTTCTACGCCTGCTCGGAACGTGTCAGGCGGTCTTGTTGTAGGTTACTTCGGGCGTGCTTGACGGTGTCCGGACGTTTAATGGCCGGACTGGAGAACTGCCTGGAGAGGCTGCTTTGAACTTCCGCTGCAAGGGCCGCCGTGTGCTCCTCCATTCGGAGGGAGCGTTCGGTGTTTCCATTGACCGTAATTACTCCTCGATGGCCTAGCATCTTGAGCTTAAGGTATGCATAGTGAGGTACCGCGTTGAACTTGGCGAATGCAGTTCGCCCGAGCAGTGCGTGATAGCCACTGCGGAATGGGACTATGTCGAAGATTAACTCCACGCTTCGGAAATTATCCGGAGATCCGAAGACCACTTCAAGTGTGACTGAGCCTGTACAGTTGGCCTCTACACCTGGTATTACGCCTTTAAAGGTCGTTTTGGTGGGCTTAATCCTCGAGGGATCTATGCCCATTTTCCGCATTGTATCCTGGTAAAGAAGGTTCAGGCTGCTGCCGCCGTCCATAAGGACTCTAGTGAGATGAAATCCGTCAATAATTGGGTCTAGAACCAATGCGGCGAATCTGCCATGACGGGTGCTAGTGGGATGGTCCCTTCGATCAAAGGTGATCGGGCAGGAGGACCATGGGTTGAACTTTGGGGCGACTGGCTCTACCGCGTATACGTCCCTTAATGCGCGCTTCCGCTCCCTCTTGGGATGTGGGTTGCGTATATCATGTTCACCGTCCGCACTTGTGGGGGAAAACCCTTCTATCCACTGCTGTTCGGCGGCCAGGGCTCTTCGTCGTCATCGCTATGCAGCCCCTTGTTGGTATTTTCGGCATTTAACTTGCCTGCCTGCTTGAACACCCAACAATCCCTGTTGGTGTGATTGGCCGGCTTTTCGGGGGTGCCGTGTATCTGGCACAAGCGGTCGAGTATCCGGTCCAAACTGGACGGGCCCCTAGGATTTCTTTTGAATGGCCTTTTCCGCTGACCGGATTTATAGCCTCTGAATCCGGCATTAACTGCCGTATCCTCAGCATTGTCGTCGTTAATGCGGCGCTTCTGCTTGTTGCGACGTGACCTGCCACTACTGTCCCTGGTATCCGAATTACCAGGGTTCTTGGTCATATTGTTGCTACGAGCAAGCCAGCTATCTTCTCCCGTGCAAAAGCGGGTCATGAGTGTCGTGAGTGCTGTCATAGATTTCGGCTTTTCCTGTCCAAGGTGCCGGGCAAGCCACTCGTCATGGATATTGTGCTTGAAGGCTGCTAGGGCCTCTGTGTCCGGATAGTCGACTATTTGATTTTTCTTTGTTAGGAACCATGTCCAGAATTGCCTGGCCGATTCCTCTGGCTGCTGAATTACGTGGCTTAGGTCATCGGCGTCTAGTGGTCGCACATAAGTGCCCTAGAAATTGTCGAGGAATGCGGCTTCCAGGTCCTCCCAACAACTGATTGATCCTGCTGGCAAGCTGTTAAGCCAATGCTGAGCTGGTCCTTTAAGCTTGAGTGGGAGGTATTTGATGGCGAGGAGATTGTCGCCGCGGGCCATGTGGATATGAAGGAGATAATCCTCGATCCATACCGCAGGATCTGTTGTGCCGTCATATGATTCGATGTTTACGGGTTTGAAACCCTCGGGGATTTGATGATCCATTACTTCGTCTATGAAGCATAGTGGGTGTGCGGCGCCTCTGTGCTGGGCTATATCACGACGTAGCTCCAATGAGCTTTGTCTACTGTGTTCGGCCCTACCAGATTTGTGTTCAGTGTGACGGTTACCGTCTCGAGTTTTGGGGCGCCCACGCGATCGGTAGATCGATCTTGTTTTCCTTGCCTTGTCCTCCAACATATCTCGCAGGTCAGGCGCATTTTCCCATGCCTTGGTACGGGGTGCGGCTTGAGTGGAGGGCTGAGAGGACTCTCTGTCGTGGCTACGAGGTGGCCGGTCGGCCGTATCAAGTGCTGGTGATGTAGGTTTAGGTGATTCCTCCTCTAATCGGGGTAGCAACCTGCGCTTTGGGTAGCTCTTGGAGCGGCGTTCGAGTTTGTGCTCTTCGGCCGCAAGGACTTCAGTCCATCTGTCGACTAGAAAATCTTGATTAGCTCTAAGCTGTTGCTGTTTTTTCTTGAGGCTTCTTGCCGTGGCCATAAGCCTGCGTTGAAAACGCTCTTGCTCGACGGGATCCTCTGGCACGACGAATTCGTCGTCGTCGCGACTTGCCTCGTCTTCGGAGGGAGGCATATAATTATCGTCCTCGACCTCTCTGTCTGCCGCTCTCTCATGAGGGCTGGCTTCTCCATCCTCCTGTACTGAATCTTGCTGGAGGGGGTTTTCTTCGGCACTCTCCGGAGTATTATTATCTCCCGTGCTGGAATCACCATATTTGCTTTGGCAGGATTTTGAGCGGCGCCGCAGACGCCGGCGCTTAGGCTGTTTCTTGGAGGGGTCATCCTCCGCTGTTCCATCGCCATCTCCTTCTTTTGGGGTGTCCACCATGTATATGTCATATGACGAGGTGGCTTTCCAGGGCCCAATAGGCGCTGGTTCTTCATCGTCTCCTGCATCGACGTCCATACCGTCGATGTCTTCGGAGTCGAAGTCGAGCATGTCGGTTAAATCGTCGACAGTGGCTACAAAGTGGGTGGTGGGTGGGCTTTGAATTTCTTCATCGTTCGTATCCCAACCTTGCTGACCTTAGTCCGGCCAGGGCTCTCCTAATAAAGAGAGAGACTTTAGTGTCTTCAAAATATCGCTGAAAGGCGAGTGCTGAAAGATGTCCGCGGCAGTAAACTCCATGATCGGCGCCCAATCGGATTCGATCGGCAGGGGCGCGGAAGGTTCAGTGTCCGGAGAGGAGTCCGGCTCCTTGGAGTCACGAGTCTCGCGGAGTGCGGGGCTGGTGTTCGGCTCGATCGCCGTTGGGATTGCAGTCCCCGAGGCAGCGTCCAACCGCCCATCCTTGATCGGCGCAGTTGGCTCCGAATTAAGGGTCGAAGCCGATGTGGGTGCGGCCTCTAGGGCACTGTTCGGCGGCAGAGCTAGATCATGCTTGCCGTGACAGTGCCGTGCGCTCAGCAGTGGCTCGAATCCGTCGAAGATCAAGTCCCCGCGGATGTCAGTCGTGTAGTTTAAACTTCCAAATCTGACCTGACGGCCAGGGGCATAGCTTTCAATCTGCTCCAGATGGCCAAGTGAATTGGCCCGCAGTGCGAAGCCGCCGAAGACGAAGATCTGTCGGGCGAGGAAGGTCTCACCCTGGACTGCATCGCTATTGATGATTGTAGGAGCCATCAAGCCTAACGGCGACGACATAGAGGAACTCTCAATGAAAGCACCAATGTCGGTGTCAAAACCGGCGGATCTCGGGTAGGGGGTCCCGAACTGTGCGTCTAGGCCGGATGGTAATAGGAGGCAAGGGACACAAAGTTTTACCCAGGTTTGGGCCCTCTTGATGGAGGTAAAACCCTACGTCCTGCTTGAATAATATTGATGATATGGGTAGTACAAGAGTAGATCTACCACGAGATCGGAGAGGCTAAACCCTAGAAGCTAGCCTATGGTATGATTGTTGTTCTGTATGTTGTCCTACGGACTAAAACCCTCCGGTTTATATAGACACCGAAGAGGGTTAGGGTTACACAAAGTCGGTTACAATGGTAGGAGATCTACATATCCGTATCGCCAAGCTTGCCTTCCACGCCAAGGAAAGTCCCTTCCGGACAAGGGACGAAGTCTTCAATCTTGTATCTTCATAGTCCAGGAGTCCGGCTAAAGGTATAGTCCGGCCATCCGGACAGCCCCTAATCCAGGACTCCCTCAGACATTTTCTCTCTCGCACCCCATCGTTGGTGGCCTCTGCCATACACATCACCTCTCTATGATGAAAGCCATGCACACTTAAATTACATCCGCCACAAAGGACCCCGCGACACACACGCACGCACCCCCCCAACACACACACTAAGACTCCATCTCTCTCTCTCACACACACACACAAACACACACACACACACATGCAAGCACGCA